>NW_026042337.1:1132130-1319630 GCF_023856365.1 Brienomyrus brachyistius | reverse complement strand
AAGTGGCGATCAGTGGGCTGTAAGGGACACCACTGGGGCGATTGGTTTGTTGATAAGTCCCAGACATTATTTATGGGAAAACAGGCACTGGCCCCATCAATAATTCACCCTGGCCTCTGGATTAAAGTTAGCCGACTGCGTGGAACCTGCCGTGGACATGGATCAGGCCCCTGTGCCAAACTCCTTAGCCATGAGTGGCAGAGCGGAAGGGAAACTGACAATCTCAGTAAATTAAGACCTTGAAGGTTGCAGGTTCGAATCCCAGAATGAGGGGGGAGCATTGTTCAGGCAGCTATATGAAACTTGGGGGCGTCGTTTGCACAGCCTGGTTAAGGAGATGGAGTCGTAACCACGGGGTTTGGTCCCTTTGTTGAACCCATTTGCGAGGTCCGTAAGGTAGACAGCCCCAGTAAAAGGCTTGCTGTAGATATGTGTAAAATGTGTAGGTCCAAACAGTGTCTCCTGGGTAGAAGTGTCAGATATCCTGTTGCACGTAAGTTATTTATTACAAAGTGTTTGCCTGGCTCCTTAATAAGCTCGTTAATTAAACATGTAATGTGGCCTCTGTTCCGGGGTGGGGCTGTCGTGCTTGGTGCCTGGATGCGATTCACCAAGGATCTCGCTCCTCGACATACAGACTCGTGCGCAGGAGAGTCGCTAGAATCTCTGGGCTGCCAGGTCTCGGAATCTTGCACCTTGCTGGTGCGAATGTAGCTGGAATAGACCTTTAGATGACATCCACGTGTGTCCAATTAAATGCCGTGTTCATGTATAAACAGGTGGCAATGAGCTGCTTTGTTCCCTAAATAATGAGAAGGCCCTGTTTTCTGGCAGACCTGGTCCACAGCCGCAAGCGGCCAGTTTCATGCAGTGGGCAGTTTGCCATCATCTGGGGTTTCATAGTCTTTTCTTAGCACGACATGTTCTTTTGTCACCTGCATTACTCTTTATATCTCCATCAGGCATCAGGTGGATTTGTACAACCTAAAAATCATGAAATCTTAAAATTCCATCATTTCCACCAGGTAGTGGCCCTCAGTTTGTGGCAAAAATCTGGGCCCTGCCTGGGTCATCGGTGTCTTGGCCATAATAGTTGGGCCGACTCATTGGGAAACCTCATTTGAGGGAATGGCCTGTAAACGCATGGATTCAGGACAGGGACCTGGCTGGTGAAGACCTTGGTGAAGCTGGCATCTTGCCACAGGGTGAGCTGCACTGCAGGGTCCCTCCCCCCCCCGTGAGTGCCATGTGGACACGCATCAGCGATCAGCCATTAAACCGTGTTGGCAATAAGACAGACCCGTGGAGAAAGGGGCTCCCAGATGGCCCTCAATTGCTGAAAATGTAAAGGGGTTCGGCCCAGGAAGAGAGACCGAATCTCGTGGAATTTCTGGCTTTGCTGTGAGGGCAGCATGAGGCTGTAACAGAGATTGAAGGTCAGCTTTGAAATGGAAAAGAAATTTTGGGTAAATTTTTGCAAGTCAGGGCAACAAACTTGGATCGTTATGAAACGTGTCCGTAACGCAGCATTGATCAGAAATACATTCAGAAACGGGGATAGATGCTTCTGTTTGGCCATTATCCTTATTCACTTCCTGTTGCCCAAATGAGGGGACTGCTCATTGCGTATCTGCTCATTGCAGGAATTAATATACTTGAATGATTTACGGGTTCTGCTTTTCAGAGATGAGAGGCGTCTTTAAAACGCTCTGTTGCTGCGTTGGCTGCAGAATCTTTAAACGTAGGTGGCTAAATTTACCCCAGAATGAATTACTGCACACAGGGCGAAGCAATCTGCTAGAAATGTGAGTTTCAGCACTGATTTATGAGCGACGTATTTGCTGGACAGCTTAATGGTTTGCGCCTCTGCCCTTGACGCTCGCTGATGCCGCTTGCGGGTCATAATCCTACCAGGTTGAGGGAATTTGGGATGGGAAGGTGATGGGAAATGTTTCCTCTCTACAGCTGCCGTCTCCTCGCGGTGCTGTGAGGGTACCGGCTGTCCCAGGATAGGGGGGGATGTCGTTGGACCCTCGAAAAGATGCCAGGCAACTCGGACGTCTGAAAGCGTGTAAATAAATGAATCTGAGAGCCGGCATGTCGCTGTAATCCTGCCCTGCGTAGCTCTGCTCGGGTGGAATTACCAGCACGCCGCCCCTGCCCAGCTATTTATCCGCTACCTGGACGGGCTTGCACCCCCTCCCCCAGCACACTCTCGGCAGCCCGCAGCAGGCCAGTGCTGCATTATTGATGCTCTGCTGGCAGTCGGCTCTCTCTCACAGGGCTCTGGTTTCCGCTGTGCCCCCCCCCCCCCCCCCCACTGGCCTGATTGCCCGCAGGGTCGTTGGTTTCAGCGCCACTTTTCCTATTCTGCTCATGGTGGCTTATTCAGTAGTGATGCACCTATATGCTAAATTGCCCGATACTGACAATACATTTTTGTCTAATGTCACCGATGCTGATGACCTATGAGCCATTTTCTGGGTTGGGGGGGCGGGGAGGGGGGGGGGTCTGGCCACGGCACTTGGCGGCACAGATTAGCAGAATTACATTTAATTCTGTGGGAAACAAAAGGTGGATCTGCGGGCCTGATTTCACGATGAATTATAAACGTGTTGAGTGAATCTGTCTCAAAGGCCGAGGTTTCTTCAAAGTAGTGAATAAGCCAAGAAGATCCCTCAGATGTCGTTGGAGTTTAAATATCAACTAGCAATATCTGCCAAGGCTCACACATGGAGCCGATATCTTGAATTTTCTTGAATACTGGCCGATACGATAATGTGACCGATATACCGTGCATCCCTGTTATACGGGAAGCGTCTCCGCCCAGCCTGAAGCCCTCGGGGACAATCGGCGTGTGTTCAGGTGCACGTCACACGCCATCGCGGTGCCTCCAGCTGGCCCCACCAGTCGGCTGTCTAGGGCGAGTCCCCGCCGGGCTCAGATCACGACCCGCCGTCGGCTCCGTGCTTCTCTCCACCAGTAAGGGTTCTGTTTTCGTCACATAGTCGGCACCCGCCAGCCTGGCCTCACCCTCTGTGACCTCCAGCCCAACGCAGGTTTCCTTAAGTACCTTCTATGAATATTCATATATTTGCAGATCATTTTTAGATCTTTAGATCTCTGCACCTCTCACGGCTGTGCCAGTTATTTCCCACGGCAGAGGTGGCTCTCTCTCAGGTCCTCGTCTCACTCACCCATTTCTATTGGTCCCACCAGAAGCAGTGTTATCTTCTCCCGGTTTTCTTCTGCTCCGCCCCCTTAGTGTTGACCGAGGCTTTTCTCTCTACCCATATCTGCAGGTGTCGCCCAACTGAGCCCAGACAGGAAGCTGTGTTTGGAATAGCCCCGCCCCCTCCCACTCCCTTACGGCGGGCGGCCCACCCACATGCACGGCACCATGGGTAGCTCCCCTGAGGTACTCTCCTGGACCTCCTGCCCCAGCCTGTTGGTGGGGAAGCTGAAGGAAGAGCTGAAGCTGACCGTGGTGGGGGATGCCATGAAGAAGGCGGGCTCAGGTGGGGGTGCCCAGACCCAGACCCAAACCCAGACCCCAAACCCAACCCCGGCTCCACCGCAGATCATCGCCGATCTTGTACCGCCAGTTTTGCCACCCCCACCCTCGCCAGTGCCTGCTGCCCCCATCACGCTGCTGCAGCCGCCTGGTCCGGAGGAGGAGGCGGCAGGGCTGGGGGGCGGCAGCCCGCCGGCCTTGGCGCTCAGCGAGGACTCGTCCCGCGAGCAGAGGCACTTCGACAACAGCGTGCTGCAGCTGCGTGAGCAGGAGGATGGAGAGTCGCCCGGCGGGGACTGCGGAGATGCCGACGGGATGGGCGATGGTGCTAGCGAGGGCGGGCACCCGGATGGTCACCATGGCGACGGGGCCGGCCACCACCCTCGGGAAGACATCAAGCTGCACTTCCAGAGGGCGGGCGGCGGCGGTAACGGGGGCAGCGGCTTCCTAGAGGGGCTCTTTGGCTGCCTGCGGCCTGTGTGGAACATCATCGGGAAGACCTACTCCACCGACTACAAGCTACAGCAGCAGGGTAGGTACAGGAGTGCGACCCCCTGTCAAAGCCAGGCTCGCTTATAACCAGGAGGGCGGCGCCGCAGACCCCCAGATTTCCCCAGTCAGAGCAACACACTCCCTGCGGCTCTGTATCTGTAGGGCTGAGCAAATCACTAAGCGTGGCTTCCTATCCCATGCCCCCCTCCCAGTCCAGCGCCCCCCTTTCCCGTTGCCTGGGGCTTTTTAGTGGAATATGGCTGAAATTCCACCCCAGCTGGGTGGATCGACAGGCCCTCGGCCGGCTCTCTATTACCCCGGGACACTGATACTCTGCCAGGACATGGAATGTCATTCGATGTTCGGTATTGTAGCTGGAGACTGATTCTTGCTCCAGGGAAAGCACTGCCCACGTGGATCGGGGTGGGGGGTGTCTGAACTATGCTCCTGTCCCAGTGGAATCCATACCCGTCTGCTGTCTGGAAGCAGTGAGCGGTGGATCAAGTGGTGATGACAGTATACTGGTCAGCCTGGGCCTACCTGGTTGTAAAAGGACTGGCTCTCTCATGGCAATTAAAACTTTCTTGAATGTTCCGGTGTTATTTTCTTTTAATTGTCCTGTAGCTCTGGCTTCTGGCCTCTGATTAATGGCCGAGCCGCTGTGAATGGGCAGGTGTGGTCTAAGTCCTCCGATTGTCCTCCCCTCCCCCCCCCGGCAGACATGTGGGAGGTCCCATTTGAGGAGATCTCAGAGCTGCAGTGGCTGGGCAGCGGGGCACAGGGGGCGGTCTTCCTGGGGAAGTTCCACTCCGAGGAGGTGGCCATCAAGAAAGTGCGCGAGCAGAAGGAGACGGACATCAAGCACCTGCGAAAACTCAAGCACCCCAACATCATCAGCTTCAAGTAAGCCCCCGCCTGCGGCACATTCACGCCAGCTTGCCTGGTATAGACCACTCTGCAGGACCCTTAGGTGCCTTAAATCTCACGTCTCCTCCTCCCTGATGTTCGCCCACCTCCCCACAGGGGCGTGTGCACCCAGGCTCCATGCTACTGCATCATCATGGAGTACTGTGCCCAGGGCCAGCTGTACGAGGTGCTGAGAGCGGGCCGCAAGATCACCCCCCGCCTCCTGGTGGACTGGGCCTCAGGGATCGCCAGTGGCATGAACTACCTGCACCTCCACAAGATCATCCACAGAGACCTCAAATCCCCAAAGTGAGCGAGAGATCCGGCGGGTCAGAACTGGGTCGATGTGGCAGGCCCGCGTGCGGTCTGGCACCCTCGGCCATATCTGTGACCTTTACATGACTGCGGAACTTAAGCTGTTGGGTTAATATTTGACAGGTCATGGCAGATGGGTGGGAACGATTAAATCGATAACGGAGATGAGCAGCGCTGCCAGGCTCTCTTATGCTGACGTGCACTTCGGTCTGATAACTGAAGAGCAGTGTTTTCCAGTCCTGTCCTTGGAGAGCCACAGATAGTCCACATTTTTGCTCCTACCGGGAGCTGGGAGGGAGCAAATACACGGACCGACAGTGGGCCCCCAGGGACCGGATTGGGAAACACTGCTGTAGAGGGTTTCATTCCCCCCCCACTCTGAGTACAGAGAGCAGCCAGCTGTCCACACAAGGAAGCGTTTGTGGTTTGCTTTCCATCCTGCTACTTTACTCGGCTGTCACTGGTTTTCAGAGAAGCAGTTAAGGGTCTATTTTAAAATGAAACACAAGCCATACATTTAGGGTGATATCTGCTACAGAGCAACTGGAAAGTGAAAGTAAAGCTGTCAGCTGTAAAATGTAAGGCATTTCAGATGATTGATTTTGTATCTGTGTGTGTTTGCTGTTGCTCCTGTAGAGGGTCAGAGTTGTATGCTCTGCAGAGATCTGGCTTTACGGGAGTGTTTTATTCTATCCCAGCGTACTGGTCACCCACAACGACACTGTGAAAATCTCAGACTTCGGGACCTCCAAAGAGCTCAGTGACAAGAGCACCAAGATGTCCTTTGCGGGGACGGTGGCCTGGATGGCACCGGAGGTGATCCGCAACGAACCGGTGTCCGAGAAGGTGGACATCTGGTGAGTGAGGCTGGCCCGTGCTCTCCTCGCCTTTGGAACGCTGTGAGACGGTGTCACTAGCTCTGAATGACGCAAGATTTTGGTTGCCGATTGAGCCTATGGCTGCACAGCTGCTGTTCTGCAGACCATTAAAAACTGCCTTGCAGTCCCTGGAATGACTTACGTTCTGCCGGGAAGGTTTATTTAATCTCCGCTTTAGTGAGGCCGTTTTCCAAGCATGTTATTCCTCTGTACTAGGGCAGTTCAGGTCCTTTCTCAAGGTCACAGCAGGAGTTCTCCTCTGTGTTAGTTGTTGGCCATGAAATACAGGTTACTGACGCAGCCAGATAAAATATATTATATGCACACACAGAAATGTGTGTGTGTGTGTGTGTGTGTAATAGTATAATATAGGGGTGAAACTGTTGTAAGTTGCATACTGATGATGATGGTGGTAGATGGTGATGATGTCAATATTGTTAACAGTTTGTGGGATTACTTGGTGATGATGCTGGTAGTTGATATTCGGCCATTACACTGCACCTTGTGGCCCCTCCAGGTCATTCGGGGTGGTGCTGTGGGAGCTCCTGACAGGGGAGATTCCATACAAGGACGTGGACTCCTCAGCCATCATCTGGGGTGTGGGCAGTAACAGCCTGCATCTCCCAGTACCCTCCACGTGCCCTGATGGCTTCAAGATCCTCATGAAGCAGACCTGGTGAGGAGAATGTTCGACTTCCTCTGTCATACACGTGTGCTTCAGGATGACCTCCTCCAGCCTCATCTGCCGCCGTGTCCTGCCTTGTCCCCCCTGCAGGCAGGGGAAGCCCAGAAACCGACCCTCCTTTCGGCAGATCCTTCTGCACCTCGACATTGCTTCTGCCGACGTGCTTGGGGCACCTCAGGAGACGTACTTCAAGTCCCAGGTGAGGGAACCACAGTGACTTTCCGTCAAACCTCCCAGAGGTGGTGAGGACAGAGAGACAGGGTGTTTACCTTACAGCGTATCTCAGAATGCCCTGGAATAGCTTAAATTGCCCCAATAAATAGTCATGCGGCCATCTAACCATTTTACGACCAGATTAACTAGCCGTGGTTCACAGTCCAGTAGATATCCAGTCCGTTGTGTAAGAAACAACTGGCGCCTTTGGATAATGGCTAAGCTACAATGAGGGTGTTTGTGCAGCATGTTATCTATGTATTACATTGTAGGGACCAAATGTCCCCGTTATTTTGATACTGAAGGGAACATGTTGAGGGGAAGCTCAACTTTCGAGAAATCTGCGATTGCAATCACAAAACCAATAGTGGCAAAAGTTTTGTATTTAGTTTGGTTACTTATGGTTAAGGTTAGGGCTGGGTTAGGGTTAGGGGTGTCATTGTTGGGATTGTGGCTTTTCCCATATAAATGAATGGACAGTTCAATAATCCTAGGAACACAAATGTGTGTGTGTGTGTGCGTGTGTGTGTGTGTGTGTGTGTGTCTCCGTCTCCCAGGCTGAATGGAGAGAGGAAGTAAAAAAACACTTTGAGAAGATCAAGAGTGAGGGCACGTGTATCCACCGGCTGGATGAGGAGCTGATTCGGCGGCGGCGGGACGAACTCCGGTGAGAGTCAGCGGCCGTCCGCACCAGGACCAGGCTCATGACCCGCCACCATCTCGCCTGGCCTTTGACCTTCCCCTCCTGCCCCTTTCAGACACGCGCTGGACATCCGGGAGCACTATGAGAAGAAGCTGGAGAGGGCCAATAACTTGTACATGGAGCTGAGTGCCATCATGCTGCAGCTGGAAGTCCGCGAGAAGGAGCTAATGAAGTAAGCCCCCCCCCCGCTCCATCTCCTCCCCCCCCACTTACTGAGCCGAGGATCTCCCAGAGACCTCCCAGTCATGGAGCGATCCACTGCTGTCTAACCTGAAACCAGCCAGTGTCCCAGCCTTAGGAGGGAAACCAGTCATCTCTGGAATCCCGTGAATGGATGGAGATGAAATGTGAAACATGCCTTATGTCACTTGTGTTTTTGACGCGTCCCTGTTACATAATTATTCTACTTCTGTACTCTGAATTAGAATTTTTAGGCAAATGCTGTATTGATGATCTTAAAGAGGGTAAATTGAGGAGGTCCAGTGAATCCTTGCTTTATACGTTTGATGCTGGCAACTCGCATGAATGGTATGTGAGTGTGAGTGTGACTTAGTTGTTCCCTGCCTTGCACCCATAGCTTCCAGATAGGCTCCAGACCCCCCCCGTGGCCCTAAATAGGACAGGAGATTACAGAAGATGGATGGACGGATGGAGAAACGCATGATTTTTCCCAATTAGTCATTAGAAAACTTTCTTGCCACAAATTTAGTTTAGCTAAAAAGCATGGTCTAACGGCGGAGTTTTTAAGTTATATCCTAATCCTTTCTGAAACAGCACAAAATTAAGGGCCCTCAGTCATTAAATTATTAACATCCTGTGCACAGTATAATTTTCACAGCTCACTGTTGGCAAGAAAAATTGTTGCCAGCCTTGTTAGGACATTTTGTTTCACTAGATTTGCCATTCCAACAGACGGATTGGCGTAATACTGTCCTTTTGTGCCCGTGCTAGCAAGTACTCCACTCTGCCCCCTGCAGGAGAGAACAGGCAGTGGAGAAAAAGTATCCTGGAACATACAAACGGCACCTGGTTCGGCCCATCGTGAGGACCAACGCTGTGGAGAAGCTAATCAAGAAAAAAGGCAGCGTGTCCCATAAGACAGGGGTCCAAACAGCCAAAAGGTCAGAGGTCGCTAAAAGATGGAATTGATTCCAGTCTGTCATTACTGAGCTTTTAAATGATTGTTTTATTTATCGCAAACCATTCTGACTTTTGACCTCCTGCAGGCCGGATCTGCTTCGCTCTGACGGAATATCCAGTGTGGAGACGCTTCCCTCCCCCTCACCGCTGTCAGGCAGCCCCCGCATGTCCACTCCTCCGGGCAAGGCCAGGTATCGCAGCAAGCCTCGACACCGGCGTGCCAACAGTAAGGGCAGCCACAGCGAGATCTCGGTGGTCTTGCGGGGCGGAGCCTTGGCCCCAGAGGAACAGCAGCCCCTGCAGGCCCCGGCTGAGGGACCCCGTCTGCCTCTGCCGGGCCGCGAGGACGCCGCAGCCAACTGCGCCAACAACCTGCGCTACTTCGGCCCGGCGGCTGCCCTGCGCAGCCCGTGCTCAGACCACCCGCGCCAGCGCATCGCCGGCTCCGGGCCTGACCTGCTCTCCACCACCGCGGAGGCCGACTCAGGGCGCCAGGGCCCCAGCACTGGGCCTCTGTGTCCACGTTGCCAGACACACCCCTTCCCTGGCTGCTCGCACTGCCCCGGTGCGACCTCCTTCCCCAGCCACCCCCGGCTGCCCCACTATTCCCTGCTGAGCACTGGTGAGGGGTCTCCCCCGGCTACCCCTGGCAGCCACGCCCCCACGACAGCCCCCGAGCATGAACCCCGGGATGAGGGAGTGCGGCAGGAGCCAGAGTCCCCCAGGAACCGCTCGCCCCTGGGACTGCCCCGCACTCTGAGGCCCCTCAGGAAGGTGAGCGGGGGGTGGGGGGTGGGGGACGGGGGGGGGGGAGGATTACACCCGCAGGGCAGCTCAAGTCGGGCAAACAAGGAAATGCGAACAAAAATTTTGTGATGTCAGAAAAATCTCTCATTCGTCAGCATATTAAATGCAAGACATTCAGTAAACTGACCCAAAAGAGCATGTAAATCGAGTTCAGACAGTCAACACGCTGCATTATCACATAGGTAGTTAATTAGCGGAGAACTTTGCATCGCTGACGACCTGCGTGTGCTTCCAGGGCAGCGACGAGTCTTCCGAAGAAGAGGAGGGGGAGGTGGACAGCGAGGTGGAGTTTCCACGGAGACAGAGGTAACCGGCGACCTTTAAGCGGTCAGATAGTCAGCTTAGTTACCCTGAACCTGACTGCCGTGTGACTGCACGCGCAGTGCTGGCTCAGCTGTGGCCGATCCTTTAGGGTCAACTGGGACGTAATGATTTGAGGATGCCTGTACGGAGGGACCTTCATGGACCACTCCGTCCAGCAGGACTCCGGTATCAGATATCCATGAGTGATGTGCAGAAACAAATAAAACTCCTACGTCAGTTTTGTCGTTACCTAGAGAGAACTGAATACTTAAATGAAAACCGGTGTTTGGCCCTGATTTTCGTTGCATCGTCGGACACAGATGGCTGCCCATAATTCATTCATTCATTCATCGATCCTTATTTTACCAGGGAAAGCACTAAGAACAGTGTCTCATTTACAATGACGCCGATTCCTCTTCTCTGCAGGCCTCACCGCTGCATGAGCAGCTTCCAGTCCTACTCCACCTTCAGCTCGGAGAACCTGTCGGTGTCGGACGGCGAGGAGGGCAACACCAGCGACCACTCGCACAGCGGGCCCTTGGAGCAGCTCAGCGGCAGTCAGGAGGAGCAGCTGGACGAGCTGCTGTCGCAGACCCCCGACATCCCCATCGACATCTCCAACCAGTCCGACGGCCTCTCTGACAAGGAATGCGCCGTCCGCCGGGTCAAGACCCAGATCTCCCTGGGCAAGCTGTGTGCCGACGAGCACAGCTATGAGGTCGGTGCCCATCACCCCATCTCTTTCCTCCCAGTTACTCCCAGTGGCAGTTTCCCACTTCTTATAGATCACCCCTTCAACCTCCTCTGTTTGCTGCCAGTGTGTTCTGTAAGGAAAGTTCTCTCATATGTTAATGTTACAATGCACATCAAATACAAACTGCATAAATGGAGTATATAAGACTGTATTTCACAAAGGAGTAACTAGATTCACTGGTGTCATTTAAAAGCTGTGTTTTATCGTTAGGATCTGTAATTTACCATCTTCGCCTCTAGATGGCGACATTGTGACTTTATCGCGACTCGTAGTTAAGGGCTATTTAGCGTGTAATGTTATTCAGCTGCTAATGGACAGCGCTTGTGTGGTGATGGCAGAGTGACGCTTTGCCGGCTTTTGGCTTGGTGGTGCTGTTGTGTCTGGGGTTCTTGCCGCCACCTGAGCTCACCGGACCCCCCCCACCCTCTCTTCAGAACCCGCTACACTTCAGGGAGTCGGACTGCGACTCCTCCGAAGCTGAGTGCTCCGACTGCACCGTGAGGAACAACAAGCCCAGCGGCACCTCCACCTGGTGAGAGCCCCGGTGTGGACAAGCCTCGCCAGTCCCCGCCGGAGAGCACCCCCCCTCCCCCCCAACTCCTACAGATAAACGGCAATAAGAGGAAGCTGTCATCCCCTGGCAAGGACTGCTACTCCTTCACTCTGCAGCCCAAAGCAGGGACCCCCATTTGTTAATAACACTGTAGTTAGTGTAACATTCACAGTATATTTTTGAGTTGAATTATGAAAAACAACAAAAGGACACTGTTTAAAAAAAAAGAAGAGAAGAGAAACTGTAACCAAACTTTGTATAGCGTGGAGTATGTTTGCTGAGAATGCAGCGTGGTTCGGGTCAGCTGACCCGGCAGGGTGGTGTGTCTGTGATGATATCACTGGGTCTGGGGTCCCGCCCCCGCCATTCACAACCTCCCACTTCGGCCCTCTGACGAGGAGTCGCTGTGCCACCTCAGGACTCGCCTCCGCCTGACCAGTACAGTGCAGACCATTCCAGTATAGGACCAAAGGTGAGCACTTACAAACACCCCCCCTCCCCCCTTCGTTAGCCAGCGCTGTCCTCTCAACCAGGAATTACCTGCCAGTTATCATTTTGTGGGTTTGCAGAGTCCCTCTCCAGGAGGAAGGTTGGGTTGGGGGGCGTACAGTGCGGCTTGAACACCAGCATGAACTACCCCCTCCTGGCCAAACCGCTCCCAGCGGAACCTTCCAGACTTCTCGCCCCAGCATGTCTGCTCAGCCTGTGATGCTAGACTACCTAAAGAGCATGTGTCCTGTTGTCAGGGAAACGGATAAGCAGATTCAGATCCAGCGTGTATTTAAAGGAACAAACAAACCGCTGTTTCACCTAGCTGAGCTTAAATAGGCCGGATCAAAGGAAAGCCTTTTGCCTTTGCTGCTGTCTAGTACGCTTGTTATTCTGTGAAGGTACCTGTTTTTGGGGGAACGTGAACAAAAACCAAACCAGTGTTTTAATTTCTCTCCATCCACACTTCCCTGATCCCCTGCTTGTTGATCTTCTCTGTATGTGATCAGATCGGGACTCTTATTGATCCTCCGGTCGTGACCTAGTTCTGGAAGAAGAGCGTTGCTTTATTCAGTGTTTGAACAAAATTCGGTCTAAACTAAGCTTCTTTTCAAGATGCGGTACCAGTTATCCTGGAACCCTGTCCTTCTGCCTTGTCTCATTCCGTTCTGCGCAGAGGTAATGTTTTGTTTGTGTGCATCCAGGGAGTGACCAGGACAGGTGCCCTCATGTGTGTTTGTGTGGGTCATGGGCATCAGAGAGCAATAATGTAGCTCCGGCTTGGACTGGGGGTCGCTGGGGGTCGCACGCTCAGGGCTGTCTAGCAGGCTGGACAGACGCATCGTCGATTTTATTGGAGACGAGTGACGAGCAGCTCTTTATTTAATACTTTTTATTTGTTGGACTTAATGTGAGGCAACGCTTCCGTTTGCCTTTCAGATGCTCAGGTGTCCGACGACTGCTTTTCGCGGGGGAGCCCGCAGTGTCTGACGGTCCACCGAACAGTGACGTTCTTCTGGGCTCTCATTGCACTATCGCCATCAGCTACGGTCTGAAGTTAAGGTTCAGAGCCTGCGCTCGATCGGGATAATTTCCGTTTGTCTTGTTTTTTTTTCCCCGGTACTGCCCCCGGCTTTCTGTTTATCGAGGAAGGGGTACTGCATCTTCCCCTTGACCACCGTCATCATGTCTGTGTTCCTCTTCGCTCCTGTAAGCATCTGTAGTATTGAGGTCGTCCGCAGCCAGTCAGAACTAAAGGAAAGGCGTCAGGAGCCCGCAGATGTGAGGAGAAGGATTGCGAGTTGCCATTATGGCTAAATCCATCACTCGTATTTCCTGCCAGTTCCTCGCCTCTGCAATCTTCTCGGACTTGTGGGTTACGTCTTTTTCACGGCAAGGATTTGTTGGCATGAACAAAGCCATGGGAAGCAAACTTTGATTCTGTGAGCTGCAGTATGGACACCCACAGTCCCCCTCTGTGTTATAGCACGGGAAAACCTACGTGCTGATATTTATCACCAACAGCTACAACTTGTATCTTGTGACTTGCAACAAGGGCTAGCTGGCCGCTAAGTCCTCCCCCTACCTCCTTATCACCCCCCCCGTTGAGTGACTGATTTGGTGAGCTGAACAGTGGGTGGTGTCTTGTTAAGAATGATTGTTCTCTGAGTGTGACCTTCTGCTGTGGCAGTAGGGTATTTGAGGTGTTACCTGATCCCCCCACCCCCCGCCACTGTTTACAAGGTTTCAAAAGATTTTTGTTCCAAACCAATCACTGGAAAATCATCAGGTGGTGTTTGGAGTGAAGGACAATGTATTAGTGGCGGAAATGCTGTAACATCTTGTAAATTATGATTGATTTTAATGTGTTCGTTTAATTTAAGCTTTGTGTTCTTTTTTTTGTAGCTGGCCTACATGATCATTAAATTAATTTATGTTTTGATGTAAAAACTGTTTTATCGTAGATCAGAATGTTAATGTCTGGCAGCTTTTTCCCGCAACCTGTCAGCAGTAAGACTCCATTCCCGAGTGGATGAGGCAGGCCTGTTGAGAGTGGAGGCAGGCCTGTTGAGAGTGAACGCAGCTGCTGGTGTTAATCCGACAGGGCCTGCAAATCTGCTGCAGCTGGTCCTGGGTGTCTCTCACCCCAGTACGGGTCTCACATCAGTGATTGGGGAATGAAAACGGTGGCTGATGACCCAGGCCGGCCACTCCCACTCACACACTCATAATTAAACTTAGACAGCTTTCTGCTGTTCTGCTTTACTTTAAGCTGATGCTCAGCTCTGCTCTTCAGGGGCACTGGATGCTGTACAAGGTCCTCCTCAGTTTGGCTCTTTACTAGCTAGTATTTGCCTGCTGGAGAATGAATGGCAGCAAACGGATCTAGGCAGAGATCACACCCCACCTGAGAATCAAAAGATGCTGGTGAGGGATGAAAGCCAGTAAGATAATAGGAAAGCCAGTAAGATAAGGTAGAGCCTGGATTGTTATGTTGTGGACTTTCAGGTTTTGGAGAGACCAGAGGTCCCGTTGCCTTGAGCCCCACTATGGACCTTCAAGGACTCTTCTCTTTAAGTTCTGTCACACATCCCAGCAGCTGCTTTCACCCAATTCCTGTCAAAACGTGGGAACTGTCTTGAGGAACTGATGAACCTACCCCGCCCGGGAGGATTCTCCTGGCTGTCCCACCCAATCCGCTCCTCCTGTTGCTCGTCGTATTCCCCCTTCTCTTACTCCCGATTGGCTTCCCCATGAACCAATCCTGATAATATCCTCTAGTAGCCAGTGTACAGTGCAACGGGGGGAACTAGGAGGAATAAGAGAATCAGCAAACAACTGCATGGAATAAAAGCTGATGTACTGTACTGAAAATGACTGTTTCCTCTTCCTTTGCAGTTCTGAGTCTTTGCACGCCGATCTAACATCATATCTCTGTATCCATGGATTTACACAGAACAAGGCCACCTCGCTGCTACAGCTAACACAGAATCCCCCTCCCGTGTTCCTCCTCGAATGAAATAAAAGTTTGGGCTTTGATGCATCGAGTCATTGGACAGATAAGGCTCTAGGGATGGGGGGGGCAGCGAGGTCACTGCTTGCCCAGTTTTTTAGGTCAGCTGCGGTAGTACGGTGCCCGTGATCCATGACAGTGGAGCCAAGGAGCTAATTCCGCCTCAGTGACAGGCGGCAGGATGTTAATGAAGAAGAGTGTGGTCTAAACATCTTCCTCACTCAGTTTATGTCCAACCTGGCTGCTTTCAAAGCCTTGATCTATTTCAAATATATTTGCTAGGTGGCCTATCTCTGGTCGCGAAGCGCTGCATCAAGACAGGATGTGCTTTGTCCTTCCCTTTGTTTTCAGGCTGACTCTTTCTGCGATGGATCATCCATTGTTTTATTTTGACAAATGGGCAAGAGCTTCGTCAAATCTGGTGGATGTAAAAATTGTCTGGGATTATTTGGGACATGCAAGCCTGTGGGAAGGTGTGCTGCAACTAGCAAAACAAACATGGCTGACAGAGTGACAACCACCCCCACTAGACAGTGACACACTTTTAGATTTCAGTGCAAGAACAAAGTCCTGAACGTCTTATAAAACCGTCTGAAAGAATTGGTGACCAGACACAGCAAACAGAGCTCCCCCTCCCCACATACAGCTCAACAGCAAGTGATAGGATACTGACAGCCGCCACACCCATGCAAAGTACTACTCCTCATGTTTAATAGTCTCCCATTCTCGGCATAAGGAAGTTGTTTTTTGTACATTCACAGAATTGTGTTCGCTTTTGGGACCAAGATCACCAGACGCAAGTCCGTTTGAGCATGTCTCGATATTGCAGTTGTCCATCACACATACATTACTCAATCAAGAGAGGGGAGTTGAGGTCGCTGCCCACATAATAGGTTCCATGAGGTTGTATTGACTGGTTTTGATTATTGGGGGGGGGGGGTTACACCCCCCTCATAGTTTATGGCCATGCTCACAATACATTATGCATACTGTACTAGAAGTTAGACATGGACAGTGGGTCAATATACGGCTTACGTCGCTGCTCTTTCTCTTGTACCTGTTACACTAAGCGATGTACCCGCTAACGTCCTACTACATCCGCTTTCACGCGTCTCACCACCAGCGTATATCATTTACTACAGATCTCGGACGTGACTCAGATCAATAACTCGACGTAAGACTCTACGTAAACAAATGTGCAGAGTATAATATTAAATAATCATCAGAGCGTCATAATATCTTGAGTGTGCTTTAGGGATTTAACGTGATATTGACTCGCTGCGAGCGCTGGTCGGGTTCAGACCGCAGAGTGTTAGTGGGACGTGCGGGGCGCTGCTCATTAACAAAGGAGGCGGGGCGTCAGCCCTCGCTATCCAGGGGAAGTTTGGCGGCGTCGGGTCGTCGGTAGGACCAGGAAGCCGTCAGCGTTGTGGGTCAGGTCTGCATCGGAGTAAGCACGCTGCGATTTCTGCACTTTTTCCGTTTTGCATTTTCTTTTTTTTATAAAAACATACCCGCTCGTTCAGTTTCTCCGCCGCCGCTATGAAGCATTGTGAACTGGAGAAGCGCCAGAGGACCGGGACAGGCAAAGCCATCGCCGTGTTGACCAGTGGAGGCGATGCACAAGGTACCAGCAAAACTTTCCGCGGAACGAGCACCTTAAGCTGGCTGCAGCGTTTCGCGGAGGTCGGTGGCTCTCCGTCTCTTATATAAAGGCTGTAATCCTTGATTCCCGGATTCACGGAATTTTCTGACATATGCACGGTTTCTTTAGGGAGAAAAAATAAAAATAAAAGCAAAAATCCAACCCAACAAATAATATATGCAGATATGTCCAAAGTACAGCAACCTTTAATTTTGTATTGTCCGTGTGCAGCCAGTTGATTGTAGTGGCGTCCTGGGTGCAGCTCCTGCTTGGGGGGTAGGTGAGCGTATCAGGGTAACTAGTAAAACTGAGAACATAAGAATTGCGTTTGATTTCGATAAATAAGCGTTATCCTGTTGTAATAAGGGTTTACTATACATGGGCTTTGATATATAAAAAATAAATAAATGGGCTTCTTGGTTCTTAAGTCCATGAAATTAATCCATATTTGACTAACGTAAAAGTTAGAATTAATCCTAGGATCTCATCAAAAGCAGTGAGCTTGAGCTCTGATTTAAAAATTTGAGATTAAATATAATTTTCCGGTTTATCATAATGCGTAGTTCTCTACACTAAGTTTACGCCCTGGTGATAACAGGCTGTCAGAAAACTGAAACAAGCAATAAAAGCGTTAACAAGATTAAATGTCGTAATATTATAAAGATAATAATAGGGTCGCCAAGTTTGGTCAACTGGCTGGAGTGAGATTTTCAATTCGAGACGAGGCTGTACACGTGTTTGACATGTATATAAGAGTTTTATTACCTGAGTTTGCAAACTGATGTAGCTAAGTTTAGGTTCATAATGGAATAATATAATTTGCCATAGAATTCTTGCCGAAGCCCGTGTGTCGCGCCAAATGCAGGCAGGCCTGTATAAAGGGAGTGATTTTAAATAAAACGAGGGTCCAGCACATAAAAATCAAATGCTAAGTATTCTGAAGAACTGACATTTACTTTAGGTCTCCATTATTATTTGGATTACATCATGCTGGGCAGCCGATCCTCTTGTAGGAGTCGGGTGAGAACCAGTGTGCAGTCAGGGATTCGGAGCAGTTCTGTTATATTTTGTTCTGCCGTCATAGGCATGAATGCAGCAGTTCGAGCAGTGACTCGGATGGGCATATATGTTGGAGCCAAGGTGTACCTTATCTATGAGGTATGTTTATTTTCCTGAATTCTGAAACTGCTCTACTTGTCCATTACCTAAATATTAAAATATATAAAAAAATGTAAATTACACAATACTCCCAGGAACCTTCGTTTGAATTTGTATAACACCCTGACGCCATGTCATTTACAAGTTTCTACGTGTCCGATACCAATGCTGATTGAAATCGACTTTTCCTTCCCCAGGGCTATCAGGGACTGGTTGACGGGGGTGACAACATCAAACTATCCAACTGGCAAAGTGTGTCCGACATCATCCAACTGGTGAGGTTATCCGAAGGCCCCCCACCCCTCCGTGCTTCAAGGGCAAACACAGCGACACCCATGGCAGCCGATAATATTTAGACACTTTGATAACGATGTGCTAAGAGGACACGGGCTGTCGGTGTCCATGGTGAGACGTTCGGCTTTGCTGCCGTCCCGAATGCACGCGTAGGATCGTCCTTCTGCACTCGGCACAAATCCCTCCTCATCCGTTTTATGTGTGAGGATTAAGGCATCGGCATCTGGGCCTGAAAGAGCATCGTAAGAAATGATTGGTGTCAGATAATCCAGCGTTTACGGTTGGAAATCACTTGGAATGTAGAACAAAATAGTTTTCTTCAGTGATGCGGGGGATTCATTTATATGTGAGAAATCTCTTGCATGAAGCTACTTGATACTTCCTGGTTTGGCGCAATCCTCCTATTACTCCGCTAACCAGTAACTATGGAGATGGGGGGGGGGGGGTCCAGTTCATAGAGGCTCCCCATTACTCACCACCGCAGCCTTTGAAATCAATGTGTGTGTCTGGTGACCTCACTTTGAGTCCATGCGTCCCCTTCAGGGAGGCACGGTGATCGGCAGCGCCCGCTGCAAGGACTTCACCAAGCGGGAGGGGCGCCTGAAAGCCGCCTACAACCTGGTGCAGCGTGGCATCACCAACTTGTGTGTGTGCGGGGGCGACGGTAGCCTGACCGGGGCTGATGTCTTCCGCGGGGAGTGGCCCGAGCTGCTGGCGGACCTCGTTCGTGATGGTAAGGGCCTTCTGCTTCAGCGTTGCAGCCATGTTCACTGTCTGTCGATGGTTCAGGGACCGGCTGTTGTACCTCGTGTTTCCTTCGTGCGTGTCAGAGAGGATCACCGAGGAGCTGGCTCACCAGCATGCCCACCTGAACATCGTGGGCCTGGTAGGCTCCATCGACAATGACTTCTGCGGCACGGACATGACCATCGGCGCCGATTCGGCCCTGCACCGTATTATGGAAGTCATTGATGCCATCAGCACCACAGCACAGAGGTCGGGATGCCCCACCCCCCCCCCCTCCCGTTCCTGGGACAGCCCTGAAAAGATCCCAGAGACGCTAATGTGGCTTGTGACGGGTTTATAACTCGCAGTTAGACTTTGGGCTGCCTGATATCCACAAGGAAGATGTTAACTAGTTAGTTAGCTTTTTTTCCCTGTATAAAAAATGTTAGCGCATTAGTATGCCTAAGCAAGGTGAGCGAGTCAGTGTCTCGTACAGCCCCTTGGCGACAGTGAAAGAGGAGTCCAGTGTGGAGGCTTCTGGGATTTTTCCCGTCGTTCCCATCCTTAATACATCCATCGCCACGGGGACTCCTCCGCTTATCGCCAGCACAGCGTCGCCAGAAAATTTCAGTGTCACGTAGAAACCTGTTTATCAGTCCGTTTTTCTTCCCTGCCTTCCGCAGACTGTTATTTTATAGACTACAAAGCGGCGTTCGCCTCAGGCGGCGGTGCCGAATGGCCTTGGCGGCTCTCACTGGGCCGAGACCGTTGGCGTTCAGGCGGCCCACATTGAAATGCTCGCGTTGTTTGTGCTCTGCAGCCATCAGCGGACGTTTGTTCTGGAGGTCATGGGCCGGCATTGTGGGTGAGTGCGCACTGGCTTGCTCTCTCTCGCTCGCTCTCTCTCGCTCGCTCTCGCTCGCTCGCTCTCTCTCGCTCGCTCGCTCTCGCTCGCTCGCTCTCTCTCGCTCGCTCTCTCTCGCTCGCTCGCTCGCTCTCTCTCGCTCGCTCTCGCTCGCTCTCTCTCTCGCTCTCTCTCTCTCGCTCTCTCTCTCTCTCTCGCTCGCTCTCTCTCGCTCGCTCTCTCTCGCTCGCTCTCTCTCGCTCGCTCTCTCTCGCTCGCTCTCTCTCTCTCGCTCTCTCTCGCTCTCTCTCGCTCGCTCTCTCTCGCTCGCTCGCTCTCTCTCGCTCGCTCTCTCTCGCTCGCTCTCTCTCGCTCGCTCTCGCTCGCTCGCTCGCTCTCTCTCGCTCGCTCTCGCTCGCTCTCTCTCGCTCGCTCCTTGCGTCCCTCCCTCACACTCTGCTCTCTCATTGGCTGTAAGTGTTTAGAATGCCTGATGCATCTCCCTTGGGGCTGCGTTGGCTTCTTTCTGATAATCCCGCATGTGATGCTTTGCGCTGTTTACTGAGGGGTTTGTTTACCTTTTACTGTCTCCTGTCGACTGATCCTCAGTTTTTTACATTTGCTGAGGTTTATAAACCTGACTGCTAGCTGCGTCTCTGTCTGCATTTATTGCTTGTCCCCATATTTGGATGTCAGCTGACGCAAGCCTGTTTATGGATTAACCGGACCGATGAGCTTGATTATCTCCCCTTGGCGGTGGTCAGGTACCTGGCCACGGTGTCTGCGCTGGCATCCGGTGCCGACTGGGTCTTCATCCCAGAGGCCCCACCAGAAGAGGGCTGGGAGGAGCACTTCTGTGCCCGGCTGGGCGAGGTGAGGCCGGGCCCATCCGCTGGCGGGGGCCCAATGGAGCAGATGGACTCACGTGTGATATTTCCACATAGAGCCGCAGCAAGGGGTCCAGGCTGAACATCGTGATCGTCGCCGAAGGGGCCATCGACAGACACGGCCAGCCCATATCCTCCAGCTACGTGAAAGACGTAAGCCAGTTGCAAGCCTGTCTGTGTAGAGGAAGGCACTGGGAGCAGTAACTAGTGTAACTAGTGT
The DNA here is from genome assembly GCF_023856365.1 of Brienomyrus brachyistius. Taxonomy (NCBI): domain Eukaryota; kingdom Metazoa; phylum Chordata; class Actinopteri; order Osteoglossiformes; family Mormyridae; genus Brienomyrus; species Brienomyrus brachyistius. The sequence goes on along the minus strand of NW_026042337.1, from coordinate 1,299,091 downwards.
CCTCCAAGCATAGCCATGCAGGTCTTACACCCACTGGATAAAAGGATCGCTTGCAATAGAAAAGCTGTCGGCACTTCTGTGTTATTTTTTTGATGGGACAGTGATGTAAAGCAGGACACGCACTGTGAGGGTGAAAACTGCTGGATGAAAAGCCGTACCGTAGTGCAGAGGCTGGTCACGGAGGCTGTGAACCAAAGCAGCCCCTGCTGCTCGACTCTGTGCCTGTGGGATTAGCCGCGACGCGTGAACTCTGTCCGATGTCTCCTCTGTCAAGCTGGTGGTGAAGCGGCTGGGATATGACACGCGGGTGACTGTGCTGGGTCACGTCCAGAGGGGCGGCACACCTTCGGCCTTCGACCGCGTGCTGGTGAGTCGGTCTCCGCCCTCTCTGGAGCGGCTTGCAGGATGCCCACATTCCCTTAGTGAGCCACGTTGCTCTGGAGGATTTTAACCTTAAACCTCAACCTTGGCACGGCAGGAAACTCGCACAGCAAACTGAAAGGACTGGAATACGTACTGACAGTCCCTGATTGGTTCATCCTACTTTACTTTGGGTAATCTGTGTGGTAATTGACAGCAGACAATAATCTCACTTTCTCTGGGTCTCATTACCAGGCTTTGGCACACAGAAGGCCAACGTTCAACAAAAAATGTAGAACAAAATTTGAATTTAAATTTAAAAATTTAAATTCCTGCAGGGAATTTATTTAAATATATGAAACTTCTTGTATGAAGCTTGGTGGTATTTCTTGAGTTGGTGCAATCCCCCCCCCCTTCTGCCCTCACAGAGCAGTAAAATGGGCATGGAGGCTGTGGTGGCCCTTATGGAAGCCACCCCAGATACCGCGGCCTGCGTCATCGGCCTCTCGGGCAACCAGGCCATGCGGCTGCCCCTCATGGAGTGTGTGCAGATGGTATGACCCGAATGGCATGACCAGTGATAAGCATGCAGATGGTATGACCCGAATGGCATGACCAGTGATAAGCATGCAGATGGTATGACCCAAATGGCATGACCAGTGATAAGCATGCAAGAAGGCAGGGAGTCGCCTGACCTGCTTGGGTTTCCCTGTCTGTAGACCAAGGAGGTGCAGAAGGCCATGAATGAGAAGAGGTTCGAGGAAGCCATCCAGCTGCGTGGGAAGTGAGTGGCGTAATGGTCGCTATCTACAATCTAGCTGTTGATTGTCGACACACCACAGATTGCACAACAATGAAATGTGTCCTCTGACAAAACCTATATGTAACCCATATGTGACATTGTGACACTGCAGTGAGTAGCTATCATGTACTGCCTGGAGAGCTTTGCTGGTAGGGATTTGAACCAACAACCTTGCGATTTACAAGCACGCTTCCCCGCCCATTAGGCCACTGCTGCCCTGTGTCTGTGGTGTGTACGTGTGTTCAGCGGGTTCTGGTTTTGTCTCAGGAGCTTCGAGAACAACTGGAACACCTACAGGCTGCTGGCGCACCAGAAGCCGTCTCAGTCGCAGGTAGGCGGCGCTGTCTGCGTGTGCCCGCTCTCCGGGCCCGGGCCCGGCGTGGCTTTCATCTGCGTCTGCTCCACTTTGTGCATGCTGGCCCCTCGCAGAGTCATTTGTCCTTGGCGATCCTAAACGTGGGAGCCCCGGCAGCCGGGATGAACGCGGCGGTGAGGTCGGCAGTGAGGATGGGACTCGCCACGGGTCACAAGGTCTACACTGTCAGTGATGGCTTTGGAGGCCTGGCCACTGGGCTGGTGAGGTTTCCCTCGGGAGTGTGTGGTGGTGGTGGGGGTGGGTTGGGGGGGGTCAGAGTGGGGCTTTTCCTTAGGGAATGGGGTGGGAGGTGAACTACACACCATATTCACCTGGTCATTTTAATATCGTCCACGGGTAAAGGTGATGGAAATGTATATTTTGTGTGTGTGTGTGTGTGTGTGTGTGTGTGTGTGTGTGTGTGTGTGTGTGTGTATGTATGTATGTATGTATGTATGTATATTAGAGAGAGAGAGAGAGTGTCCATTCGAAACGCATTTTTATTTATCTACTGTCTCTTCAAAGATCAACCCGGTGAGCTGGCATGATGTAGCAGGCTGGACTGGACAAGGAGGCTCCCTTCTAGGGACTAAACGGTAAGACGGATTCATGGGGGAGGGGGGGGGCCGGGAGCTTGGTCAGCAAGTTTGCAGCTAATCTGCCTCTGCTGACTGGCAAGGCGACAGTTCAGCCAGTCAGTGGCATCCCTGACGTGAGCAAGCGGAGGATTTTGATATGAGGTGACGCTGCAGCTTTTGGGTCTGTCCTCTCTCCTAGAACCCTTCCTAATTCCTGCATGGAGGAGATCGTGAGCAACATCCGCAAGTACAACATCCAGTCACTGCTGGTCATTGGAGGGTTTGAGGTGAGAGGCCGACCCTGGGCTGGAGCAGTATCACCACAGGAATGGACATATAGTCAGTCCTCTTCTGTTATGCTCATTGAGGATAGAGAGCTGTAGTATCTGATGCCCTTTGAAGGTGAATAGTCTAAACCACCTTGATCCCCTCCCCCCCCACCCACCCAGGCATATGAGGGGGTGCTGCAGCTGGTGGAAGCCCGGGGTCGCTACGACGAGCTCTGCATCGTCATGTGCGTCATCCCCGCCACCATCAGCAACAACGTGCCTGGCACGGACTTCAGCCTAGGCTCCGACACCGCTGTCAATGCTGCCATGGAGGTGAGGGTGTGGCCTGCTGGGACACATCGAACGCGTCACGTGGGTCTGCTAGCCTGTGCCCGCAGTGTGAGGCTCAGCAGGCAGCTGCTGTGACTGGATCACCCATGTCAGGGTGACGCGTTTTCCTTCCGTTGCATCGATTTGCACACTGATGGAATTTTTTTTTCCCACAACCACTAGTGACCGAAAAGATCAGAAATGGCAAGTCAATGTTGACCAGAATTAGAGCTGTATAATATCACATCTCTATATAATCGTGATTATACGGGGCATGTGCAATAATCACCAAGACTTTTCAGTTACCTGGGTTAGATTTAGCTAGACGACATGATCGTTCAATAGGATTGCTCCTTACCTAAACTCTTATTGGACGATCATGACTTCAGTAGCTTAATCCTGCTAACTGAGAGATCCTGCTTCATGGAACACCCCCCAGGGCTTTAGATGGGTGTAAAGATTTGGACGGACACTGGCTACTCTGTACTATATGGACATTTACTTGCGGTCGCAATTTGGTAATCAGATTAGCAGTGCACCTAAAATATTAATGAGAGGCTGATGGTGACACCCAAAAAGTCAGTGATACGGGCATATTCTTGTGTTAGATTTGGCTAGCAGAGCATGCCACTTACCACTGTCCTGGTGCATCATGGGAGTGATGATCGCCTGAAGTGGTGGCGAAGACAGGGACAGCTCAGCAGCCACAACATCTATTGAAAGAGGAGATATTTTGGATAAACGAGGTAACGAGGTGTCAGGGGTGTGGCTGTATGTTTTGCAGTTTAAAGTCACACATTCATTAAACATAACGATACGCCGAATTTATATAGATTACTAACGTTTGGGTGTCGCCATAGGCACACTGCTGATCTACTTGCCAAATCGTGGCTGTAAGCAAATATCCATATATTACTGAAAAGCAGACGTTTGGACAAATGTTTATGCGTATCTGAAACGCTGATGAATATTGTGCAGGCAGCATATAATCGGGATTTGATATCATTTATCCCTACACTAACCCTTCTGGAATACTCCGCAGAGCTGCGATAAAATTAAGCAATCTGCTTCGGGCACGAAGAGGCGGGTGTTCGTGGTGGAGACCATGGGCGGATTCTGCGGCTACCTGGCCACGGTCACTGGAATCGCCGTGGGGGCAGACGCCGCGTATATCTTTGAGGAGCCCTTCAACATCCACGACCTGGAGGTGAATCTGGGCCTCGCCGAAAGTCATGTGACGGAAGCGGCACTGGTGTCGCACACGCCCAAGCTGCAGGCGTTTCTGGTAACCAAGTTGTTGCTCTGACAGGCTAATGTGGAGCACCTCAGGGAGAAAATGAAGACTGATATTCAGCGTGGTTTGGTGCTCAGGTGAGCCGGTGACCGACTTGGCTCACCTGAAAGAGGAGGCGGACTGCATGTTCTCCGGAGCTGTCAAAATCTCCCGGTCTGGCCGTTAAGCTTGGCAGACCAGTGACACTGAACTACATGTCATTGAATCTCAGAGCACAGACCTGCCTTACAGTTGGGCTCGTTTAACCTTAATACCCTGCAGTGCCTAACAACTCACTTGACACACAAGAGCTGTCCAATGCCAGAGTACTATATCGCCATGTTTGTAGAAGGTTTTGTCTATCTGGTCTCTGTAGTAAAGTGATTCTTGCTTTTTCCCCATCTGCCATCAGGAATGAGAAGTCCAATCCACAGTACACCACTGAGTTCTTGCACAATCTCTACTCTGCTGAGGGAAAAGGCGTCTTTGATTGCAGGGTGAATGTGCTTGGACATCTGCAGCAGGTAAAGGGGGTGTCAGTGAGTGGCCTGTTTGTGGTGCTGTGCGTGTTACCTGTCAGATGAAGAGACTCAAATTTGGACAGATTGTTGTGGCATATACTCCAGTGTTAACATGGGATTACCGGTGCGATTTCTAGGAGCTTCCAGGCATTGTTAATAAGTAGAACATGACTTCACTACCACTGTACTTGTGACCTTTGACTTCAAGGGAGGGGCCCCCACGCCGTTTGACAGAAACTATGGCACCAAGCTGGGTGTGAAGGCCGTGCTGTGGATAACTGAGATGATGGAGAAGAAATGCAGGCAGGGTAGGTGGAAATGGGCAGTTTTCCATAACCCTGTGGGCCTTCAGTAATAACAAGGCTAAAGGGCACCGTCTCTCTCCAGGACGTGTGTTTGCCAACTCGCCGGACACAGCCTGCGTGATCGGGATGACCAAGAAAGTGCTGACCTTCAGCCCAGTGACAGATCTCAAGGAACAGACAGACTTCGAGTGAGGACCAGTCTAAAATATCAATTTCATGACCACGCTCCATAAAGCATAGTTCACAACTTGACTTCTGCATGTCGTTAGTGGTCCACACGTGATCGTGAGTGCAGACTCTTCTGTACGTATATTTGTCTGTGTGTGCAAATGGTTGCTGTGGGTGCATGTCACTTGTCCTGTGCACGCACTGTGAAGGCACACACACGTAAAGTATGAATTGAGCTTCTGAATGCCATAATGAAATATGACGGAAATGTATGTATTAGTGGTTGAGTCTGTGCATGTGGGTGGGGGTTACGTGGTCCCCCCTCCCCCTATATTGCTCGGGTTTTGTCACACGGTTTAAAGTGCAGTTAGGCAAACTGGTATCTCCAGTCACTCAGATGTTTGTTTGTGCAGTGGTCTGTGCAGTGGTCTGTGCACTGTGGCGGACTGGCATCTTCTCCAGGATGTTTTTCCAGCTAATGCACTGCCAGGGATAAATTCCAGGTCCCCTCCCACAGTCCTGTACTGCAGTATTATTTGGACTACGGATGGACGGCAGATTTTATTTTTAAGGGCTCGTTCAGTTTTACAGTATCGTCATACATGAAAGCACCTTTTCACACACAAACAGTCTATGTCTGGTTCCTTAACTGCTGCACTCCTACATGCCCCCCCCACAGGCACAGGATGCCCAAGGAGCAGTGGTGGATAAACCTTCGTCTGATGCTGAAGATGCTGGCCAAGTACCAGACCAGTTTCAAAGAGTATGTCACCGGGGAGGTTGAGCACGTGACCCGCCGCTCCCTCAGCATAGAGACGGGGTTCTGAGGATTGGACCTCAGCTGTGGGAAGCCGCCTCGTGCCCTAGCAGAACCACTGGTTCTTCAAACCACTCCCTGTTCAACCAGTACAGTAATACCCCTCTACCCATGTTGATTGTGACTAAACATGGTAAACTTCACATAGGCTTAGCTCCAGATAATTCCTCTCCTGATTTCCCTGGCAGTGTGTCTTTAAATAACGAATTTGCACAGAAATAAGGGGTTTCTTTCATAACCTGTATAAACTGTAGTATTTTGTATCTGAAACACTAACAAAATACCTCTAGAAAACTTACACAGGAATATTTACTTAAAAGGGTGAAGCTTGACATACTGTTAGTCTCTAGCTTTTTGGTATTAACTAACCCTAAAAAAAATGACTGTCACTTTGGACTAATGAAATGTGAATTGCTCAACATTGTCGCGTGATGCTGTATCTGGTCTAATTGTCTAACTGAAATTCATATAGCGAATGTTTATGTTTAAGGGACAAAAATCTCAAGCAGTAGAATATAGTCCTCATAAAATATTGGAAATAATCTGAAATGTTTTTTTCTTGATCTTACACCAGTCTATTAGTTGCATACTGTCAACCAAGTCGAAATCACTGTAATACATTAGTAAACGAGTATAAGTAATAATAAAAAAAACTAACTTGAATTAATAAAGGTAGGTCACATCTTTAGTGACTGTATATCTTAATTTTCTTTACAATCCATGAACCATGTTGCTTTTTCATTTGTGCTTCTCTCGTGAAAGGGGTCTTGCATTTCAATGTTCTTTCCTCAGTGTTATAGTTTGAGGGTGTCATCAAAATATAGAAATACCTTCTTAATTCACTGTGTTAGGTTGCAATAATGTATGGTAAATAAACGAGTCAAAACTCATCCCTGGTGTGGAGTGCTTCTCACTGGTCTGTATTAGTGTTTAATATGCAATATAATGCGTATAAATACGTACTATGGTCCGCGTTATCAAGACTAGCGCTTTTATTGCCGATGTCGTTTTTTAGGTGTCGTAATCGTTTAAATTGATGCAATTCTTTACCGTGTCATATTGAGAAATCCTAATAAATGCAAATTGGGTGAAAGGGAAATTCCTGAAATGAAACTAAGAGGTTGTCCTCCACCGTCCCACAATGCCTCTGTAAAGTCAGCCCAAACTGCGCATATCGCCACCTGCTGGCCGAACAAACGCTCTTTAAGTCATCTACTGATGACTTTTGGTGTATCTTACCAAAATAATTATATTTGTATACAATGTTATCTCAACTGTATACATTTTTGTATGAACATGAAAATGTCAATGAGTTGATCAGCATTATCGCTGTATCACAACATTGGATTTGGATCTGAATTTTTCCAGCAGAATAACCAATCTCACACTACACTATATATAGATTTTCCTGATATTTCAGTTCATAATTCAAAACGACAAAGAAATAACTTTGGTTTGAACATTTGGGGAGGGGTTGAGGTCCCCGTCCATTCATCTTGACAATATGATTATATGAAGGGTGGTATTGGCCGGCTCTGATTCTTGAGTGGTTACCTCCCGACATCCCCTCATACTTTACGCCCATGGTCAGTCATGGCAAGTGGATAGAACAGTATAAATAAAGCAAAGAAGTCAAAAACTTTCGCCACAACAAAAGTATGTGAAAAATATTTAGTGTCCGGCCGGTGTCTAGCTCACGGGTCTACCTGGTCCGCTGATCTCCGTTCCACTGAGGTGTCCCATTAACTCCCCTCTACCCCCCCGCCTTCCACATTCGCTCGCGCTAAAGCTGCTTGAGTCACGTGACGCACCGCCTTCTATCCAGCAGTATCAACATGGCAGCGTGCAGCGTGTTTAAACCAGGACTGTTCAGTAACAAAGTAGCGATAGTCACAGGAGGCGGGACGGGCATCGGCAAGGCGATCACTTCAGAGTTATTACATTTAGGTAAGCATATATGCTAGCGGGGGAATATGCTCATTTGTTTTTAATTGTATGCACTTACATTGCTGGAGTCTTACCTGTTTTGCGTGTGACGAGGGTTAGTGACAGAATGCGACCTTTAATCCAGAAACGCCTGCCTTGTATTACACAAAGGGTCCCGATCGCTACTGCAAATTCGGAAGAAGTAATACAAAAGTTTAACTGTCGTCTCTAAATTGTCCATGACGTGTGATTAAATGTGCACGAATGCGTGCGCTTGTGCTCCGTGGTGGATCGTCATTCCATCTGTCTTGTTCCCCTGCTGTGTGCTTCCTGGGATAGGTTGCGACCCAGAGCTTACTACATAGACTGATGTTAGATGGATACATAAAACATTCATATAATACTTGTTTACGTACCAGTTTGAAGCATACAAGTTTCATTCGTAATTATTCGACAGCTTTTTCAAATGTCACTCCGGTCCACCTAGGTAACAACTGTTGTGCCAAAAAGTGACTATCTGCACAGTTTCTGTGCGACTATAACGGCTATTCTCGACATCAAATCGTCTTACAAGTGCAAAAACTATACAGTACATGTATCCCGGAGCTAATAGCGAAGGTATGTCTCTGTCAGATTTAAGGGTCTGGTGAATTTTTAAATAAATAATTGTAATAAGAGTCAAAGGAAACCATTGTCATGTAAAACACTTTAAAGCAGTCATTGGTCGTAACCGTGTTGTAAAACTGTAACCTTATGCCATAAAGCCATTTAAGTTCAAATGCGACACGCTAATGTACGCGTAGATTTATGTTTATGAATGTTTCCATGTCTAAATGAGTTTCACTACACAACCGATTGTGATAGAAAATTCTTGATTATGCTAATCAGTAATCAATAATGGAATATAGATGATTATGCAAAATGCATTACCTAATCAGTAATTAACAATTACGTTTATAATGTGTTGTTGATTTACACATAGTGGTTGAAACAATGTAATTTACTTGTCATTAATTGAATGTATCACACAATAATGCAAATCTGCTTAAGTAAGAAATTTCTATTTTCTCTAGAGGAATTAACATGTTTTCCATATATTGCTTGTTAAGCAAGAGGCACAGGTCAAAGCAAAGGCATGACCAGAGAAGTAAGCTGTTGCAGAAGATATCATAAAATGTATGCATGGTATTGGATAATATAAAATGCAGAAAAAGAAAACGAGTTCTAGAATAATATAGCAAAAGGAAAAGTCCCAAATAGATAGACTTGTTCTAAGCTGATAGGTGGACCTTGAAAAAGTAGAAGAAACTGGCATCTCCAGATGGCCAAACTTTCTTTGAACTGCCTGGACCTTGAAAGGCAGAAGTAACTGGAACGTCCAGATATCCGACTTGTCCTTGATTTGTCAGATGACTGTCGCATTTTAGGCCATAAAGGATGTATGCATTTGTTGCTCGGGGAGCAGAACACGAGACGCATGATTGCTGAGTGTCTGTTCCCTTTGAGCTCATTGAATAATAAAGTTCTGTCAAACACTTAAACATCAGAGATGCGTCCCGAACAGGCTGTGTGCTCCTGCGGATCGTAATCAGTTTCTGGCAGACAGTCACTTTTTGGCACAACATCGGTCTTCATTTCCAGGATGCAGCGTGGTTATTTCATCTAGGAAGCTGGAGCGTTTGCAGATGGCCGCCGAAGAGCTGACAGGGAGAATCCCACCAGACAGTCCAGCGAGAGTGACAGCTTTGCAGTGCAACATCCGTAACGAAGATGAGGTGAATACTGGCTGTGCCCATTCGCTGGCAGGGGGGAGTTAGTCTGCTCACATTCAGCGGTGAGGGAACTCCTTGACCTGTGCTGCCCTTTTCAGGTGAAGAATTTGGTTTCCTCCACTTTGAAACTTCATGGCAAAATTGACTTCTTGGTCAACAACGGAGGGGGGCAGTTCTCCAGTCCAGTAGAACACATGACTGCCAAGGGCTGGAAGGCAGTCATCGATACCAACCTGACGGGAACTTTCTACTGCTGTCAGGAAGGTCAGCGCATGAATTTTAGGCATCTCTACTGTTTATGGACAATTACCAAAATCTAGTTGGTTTTCCTATTGCTATTTTTCAAATTCCAAGCTAGTCTTCCTTTTCATTAAACGGTTTCTTTACACTATTTATAGATACAATATTTAGTTTATCGACTACGATAAACGGAAGATTTACGTCCCTTTTTAATTAAAGATAAGCGGCTTTCACGATATTTCCCGATACAATCGCGAGACTCTTGTCTTCTCGACTAAACCAAATCTCGCGCCCCCCACGGGATTACCAAAAGCCCTGCAATTTTGTAGGTTTCTTAAAGAGACAGTACCCTGACTGTTTCCAAACGCAGAATATTAAATGCAGGTAAACTATGTAAGACAAACATGGAAATAATAAAGTATATACACGAAATAAATTAAACATTTTAAAAAAATTCAAAATGTTATGTCACGTACACTAGCAAGCTGCTATACATATAGTACAGAAGAAATATGTCTTGAAGAAGAATGATGCTTGCAGAGCTGTGTTGAATCTCCACATCCCCTTACTTCTGCAGTATATAAGGCCTGGATGAAGGAACATGGTGGAGCAGTTGTCAATATCATTGCTGACATGTGGAAGGGTTTCCCTGGGATGGCGTAAGTTTCTAATGGAAAACGGTCCTGACCAGACCCAAAAGTTGACTTTGCCTTTGATTTTGACCTTCTGCCGTACCTGTGACTTTGGACTCTAGGCACACAGGAGCAGCGAGAGCAGCTGTGGACAATTTGACCAAGAGCCTGGCCATCGAGTGGGCAGCCAGTGGCGTGAGGGTGAACGCCATAGCACCGGTGAGTGGCTGAGGTTCGTGCCGCGATTACGTGCGGCACGGCTGGGAGAAACGAGAGGCAGGTTTGCCGGCAGTCACAAAGGGTTCCTCAGTGCCGACTTTTCATTACGTTGCCGGAAGATGCCAGCCCAAGCACAAAGATGAAGATATTTCTGTATTTCTTTTAGGGAACAATCATTTCTAAAACCGCGATGGCGAACTACAAAGAAGCTGGGCCTACTTTATTTAAGATGTCTTTGGCCTTCAGTCCAGCCAAGAGAGTAGGAGTTCCGGAAGAGGTGAATACCATCCCGTTATTGTTGTGTGTGTAATTATATTTGTTTTGTACGATGCATTTAATATCCAATACATTTGCTTAAGGCAGATGATGGTGAAGGTCTTGTAACCACTTTATGCCACTTTACCCGAGTTGTTTGTCCCCTGGATAGCACTGGCTCACCACTGCATTTATGACTCTTCCATCCCCATCCTCAATAGATCTCCCCAGCTGTGTGCTTCCTGCTGTCACCGGCGGCTTCCTACATCACCGGGGCAACACTGAGGGTGGACGCTGGACAGAGCCTCTACCACTCCTTGTGGAACATTCCAGGTATGCAGCACCCAGGCGCGGGGTCAGGGGCAGTGATTTGTCCTGCTGGAATGTTCTGCGGTACCTACAAAGCAACAAAGCTAACATTTCCTTCAACCCCCCTCAGGGTGTTAATGATGCACCAGCAATTAATATGTAATTTAGAAAGACAGCAATGTGATGGATGGATATAATAATGACTGAGATACAGTTAGAGAATTATCAAAGCCATTGTGGTGATCTCCTATCAGAAAATATAAAGAATGGAATCAACCATATATTGAAGGCATTGTTAAATATGACTGCATCTCTGTATGAGTCCAGCATCTGTACCCACTCATTACTCACTAAGCCTGGCACGGGATCTCAGTCTCCCAGGGGCTGAAAGGTTTGTTTTGTCCTTCAGATCACAATGCCTGGCCTGATGCACCGGAGGGAGAAAGCACAGAAACTCTGAGGGAGATTATGAGCGATAAATCCAAGCTGTGAGCTCTGGAGCTGAAGTCCCTCACCTCGGAAAGGAGAGACTTGCAGCCATAAAATCATCACAGTAATCCTGAACTGATTTACCATGAATTCATCTGTGTTCCATGACCGCTTGTACAGTACAGGGTCACGGTGGTGTCTGTAGAGGCTGGAGATACTCATCCACAATAGGTAGTTTTGCGGTTCGTCTTTGGAAGCTGGGAATACCAAGAGAAATTTTGGGAAGATCATACTCCACACGCCAGAATTGAACCCACAACCTCTGAGGCATTACTCCACAGTGCTAACCAATAAGTTGCCTTTCCACTATTAATGCATTCTTTAATTTTGTTTGTTGTGTGAAAAATAAATAAAGAGAATTACCTGAAAATGTACTTTAAGTGTGTTGTGTGCTGTGCATTGTGATTGCAAGGTAAGTTCATTTCGCAAAAGGAGGGCTGTAAATCGTTTTGATGATCCTTTTCAATCAGTTAAACGTATTGTGCCTTGAATTTTAGCTTGTTAACATTATCTGTGGTGTCGGGTGTCATTTTTCATGACAAACCGAATACTGAAGGGGACGGTGTATGAACGGGATTTATAAATATCTGCTCCCTAAATACGTGCTTTTGTGCTTATCTCCGGGCAGACAGATCCCCCAGCCTCGATGTGGATCGCATAGCCCTGTAACAGAAGGCCATTACCATCATCCGATTGGGTAGCAGAGGCTGGAGATCGGAGGGCGGGGTGATCCATACCTAAGGATCCGGCTGAGGAGCGCTGTAGTACGGCGAGCCGGAGCTGCACGTCGGAGCGCTTCCTGGAAAGGAGGCGTCTGACGCTTCTCGTTAACGGAGTCTTAAGTAAAATAAAAATGCAATGTAAAGCAACCAAACGGGTTCACCATGTCTGCCGTCTGTCCGGGGTTTATAAGGTAAGAGTGTTCCATGAAGTCATTGTGCATTGATTTCCATTCGCGTAGACAAAAGGACGATTGGGTGTGATTTAAAGGGGCGCAGTCAGCTGGTCCAGAAACGGCTCCCCTTGTTTCATCAAACGTCACTCCATTAGTGACACTGCAAGGGCTGCTTCATTCTTAATGTGAGGTTTTATTTTGCATAGATGAATTGTAGTTATAATCACTTTCGTCCTAAAATTCTCAGTTTTGAGACATGATCGAATACTGCACATCGCGATTTTTTTTCGTTTTTTAATATTGATGACAAAATATGTTTTGTGTAATATTTGGCATGAAGGGGCTTTTCGCCATGCCACGACACGTTCTCCTATGTGCCTGAAAGGGATACGGTGATAGAAAATAAAAACTAAACGGTCTTTCCCGGCTCTGAAGAATAAACTGTGGGACCGTTGTGCTTTTTAGAAAAGCTGGGTGTTTTGCACAAGACGACAGTTAATCCCGAATGTGCATTTTGGTGGCATAAATGTATTTAGTGTGGCTGTTCCTTGTGTCTTTATCTGCTGATTGGAGTGACAGTGAAAACGGGGAGTCGCGACTGCCAAGCCGGAGGCATGAGCGACGCCGCCCTGATTCCCTGTTCAACGTCCTTGCATTTCCCAAATACTGAGCAGCCCTTACTTTCTTTAAAGCATAGTGAAGCAGTTTATCATCGTTGAATTTTTTGCTGGTTAGCTTTTTAAGTGTAAGTGTGTGTGTGTGTGTTCATAAACCTTTTTCCACAATCGGATATTATAACAAAAGCAGTTGGGATATTAGTGGCCTAATGTATTTGGGTTCCTGTTCATTGTTCATGTTGCAAGATACGGGCGAAGTTCTGTCTTGGTTTTACTCAGATGTCGTGCATCTGGTTTTTCACCAGGGTGCCGACCTGTGACCGAGAGGTCTTTGGTTCGAATCCCAGGAAGGACATCATAGTGTAACATTGAATACAGTACTAAACCACTATAGTAAAACACAGTCTGCTGCACCATAACCACAAATTATAAGCCACAAAACACTAACAACAATCATTTTTACCCCCTCCCCTTGTTCAAGCAGAATGAAGAGTGGCAGTGAGTTCCCCACCCAAAGCCAGCACTAGCTAGTAGCCCTGAACCAGTGGAGCCGAAGGTGACTTGAGGTGAAATGGCTGAGCCTGACCTCAGCATAGAGCAGGTGGAGCCCGCAGATCCTGATAGCCCACAGACCGACTCGCTGTCGAGGTCCGAGGCCGCGGCGTGCCCAACGGAGGAGGACACGGGGACTGCCACGCGGAGGAAGAGGAGGAAGAAGGAGCCCCGGCCCGAGTCCATAATCGTATACCGCTCCGAGGTGGAGAGGGTCCCCACAGAGGAGCAGGGTGGGGAGGAAGGGGCCGAGAAGAGCTCAGAGGAGGGCGCTAAATTTCTCACCACATCCAGTGAGGAAGGTGAGCTGTCCGGGGCGGTGCCTGATTTTTCTGCTCCCTGGACTTGGTACGGCCCAAACTCCCATTAACAATTAGTTCGCCTTGCGTTGACTCCGTCTCTAGTGAAAACCTAATTAAAGCTGCTGCAAGACTCATTACAGGGAATTTCTTGCTTTTTGAAGACGCTAACAGAAATGGTCCTCCTTCCCCTAACGTCTGATATAGAGCTTAGTCCTACAGATAATTTGTTTGGTGAAAACCTTCTGTAAATGGCTGGGCCCGCAGGTCACCTCCAGCTAAAGGTTCAGGGATAGATGCCTGTGCTTGCAGACAGGCTGCCCGCATCCTTTAAGCTGCTATTATGCATCCAGCCATTCATACATTCTCCTTAAATGGTCATCCAGTGCAGGATCGCAGTGAGCCTGGAGCCTGCCCAGGAAGGACAGGGGACACCCTGGAAGGGGAAGCAGTCTGCCACAGGAAATACACACTCAGTCACCATAATCCATAATCCGAAAGGAACATGGGCCAGCAGTGGGAGGAACACATTCATCTTCCAGTACAAAGCCATTGTGCCACCTAGTATTATTACAATCGTAATCATTATTATGATCATTAAGTAGTAGTAATAGTTACTCAGCCATTACTGCACCAAGAGTAACTTAGTATTGCCTGGTATGAAATTTAAACGTTAGTATAATGACTTTGGTTCCTGTGCCGTTATATTATCTGACAGCTACAGTATTTTGTGCATCTATGCCCCTACGTACGTGGATGCTTTACATACCGCTTACATATATGAAGAAGCCTCCTGTCTCCCTTTTCCCAAGGTGGCTGGAGCGTGCCGCCCGACAGCCGCTATGTGACCCTCACCGGCACCATCACGCGGGGGAAGAAGAAAGGTCAGATGGTCGACATCCACGTGACGCTGACGGAGAAGGAGCTTCGCGAGCTGGCCAAGTCCAAAGAGCGCCTGGATGCCGAATGCGAGGGAGCCGGCGAGGCCAAGCCCTCCTGCAACCTGGGCCTCGGTCAGGGGCCCCACGTGTTGCTCTGGAGCCTGTCCTGCGCCCCTGTGGTCTTCCTCCTCTCCTTTGTCACCTCCTTCTACTACGGCACGCTCACCTGGTACAACGTCTTCCTGGTATACAACGAGGAGCGGACTTTCTGCCACAAGATCACCGTGTGCCCGTTCCTCATCATCTTCTACCCCGTGCTGATCATGGCCGTCTCGGTGTCACTGGCACTGTACTCCGCCGTGGTGCAGGTGTCCTGGGCCTTCGGCCGCTGGTGGCTAGCCGTGCGTGACCTGGAGAAGGGCTTCTGCGGCTGGGCGTGCGGGAAGCTGGGTCTGGAGGACTGCTCTCCCTACAGTGTGGTGGAGCTTCTGGACTCCGATACTCTGTCTGGGAGCGTTCAGGGAAAACCAACGGGAGAGAACCTGCAGACGACCTCCGTGTGACCGCGTGAACCAGTCTGGACATCTTAGGTGGAACTTAATATTTTTTTTTGTGTCCTAAGAGAATTTTTTTTTCTGCACTCTTCTCTGTCACCCCTGGTGGTGCATGCAGTCTGCAAAAAAGAATAACTTTCCGTTATTCAGAACCTGCACTGCTATCAGAACTTTAAGGGGGAACAGATCCTAAATATCTCCTCAAACTGCCTTCTCCATCTTTTGATATGGGTTCATTCATTGTTCTCCTCTGTTTCCGATGGCAACCATCACTGTCAGAAGGTGAGTCTGCGCTTCAGAATTTGAAAAGGGTAATTTTTTTTGTAACATTTCTCTGTCTCCTATGGAAATTAAGATAATGGTTTAATCATGATTTTATTAGGCCAATTGTAAGACTGATACTACCTGCGGTATTGTGTCACTGGGGCCCCTCCCCTCGACTTTCTGCTGAAAAAGGCCCCCGTGGATGCAGTCTCTGCTAACTGTTAGCCCCCATCGTTTTATTTAAGCTATTTATTTAACTTATTTCACTAGCCGGCTGGTGAAGGAGGGTCTTGGTTCTGGTTCTAGACAGGGACCCCAGTATAGCTTGGCCAGAACTCCCTCTCTCTCTCTCTCCCCCCCCATCCATGGAAATTGGAACCCGTTTTTGAGGTCGGACAATGTGCACATTCATTGGAAGTGACTGTCGGGCTTAGAGCAGAGGTGCACTTCTTCCGAGAGCGGAAACAGCACTGCATGTGTCACCCTCTCTATATCTGCATAGATCTTTTTTTGCTTTCATTCATAAAAGCACCTTTTTTACAGCGGGGATGGACCATGGCAATTAATCTGCCTAGTGACCCTGAATCCTCTGATACTCGTGTGTGTGTACATTTTTTTTTTCGTTGCTGTTTTCAAATAAGTTTACACTAAATGAGTTATAACTGTAATATCAGTCTGTTTGTGAAGGTCAATCATGTTTAATTTGCCATTATGCTCTTTGCGTCATAAATCTGTTTTTATTTGTGTATCGCTCACATTTCACCAATTTGTTCACGTATTTATTATGTATTTACAGACACGTGTAGCATCGTTCCATATGTTTTTCCCTTTTGAGTCTGTTGTCATATTAAATATGGTAAATTGTGGCTTTTCACGCTGCTGCACTGTGACCCATATCCTGATGGTTAGCTGGTGCAAACCGTTACACTCTGACTGCCACATGTTAACTGACAGTGTAAGACGCGTAATTGTGCGAACGAAACCCATTCTCTTCTGTTTGTGGCTGGGTGGACAACACCTGACACCTGTCATTTCCTATTGGTTTGTTTTATTGTTTAAACAAAGCCCACCAGCCAATCAGATGTGCAAATTGGCTTAACTATTACAGAGGATGGATACATGAAACACCAAGCACAAGGATGTTAAAGGATTTTAACTCATTAAAACAATTTAATGTTTCAGTTAACACTGCCTTAGACTGGATTTTCTTTTATATTTATTTGGCTGTATTTCATGAAATGTATGCTTGCAGAATCATAGTGATTAGCAGCAATGGACCAGCATGCATTTGTGTTTACCCATAATGCACAGTGTCCAGCAGCTTTTGTAAGACCTGCCCACTTGATGCATCGACACACATCTTTGCTTTGGGAATGACTATGTTGGTCATTCTTACCTGGGAATTTCCTGAGTCATTTTTTTTTTTATTAGTTATAGCTTTAGATTTGGTCTGGGTTTGAATTTGTATTAGAGGAGTTTTACTTTAAGCTGTTATTATTACCCAGAATGCAACATCTGCAGTTGGTGCTTGATTCTGTTTAAGTGTGATGTGATTCTGAGGTTGCTGTGTACACACAGCATTCACAACCGCACCAGATTCTGGTGCATATCAGCACAGTAGCTTTGAAATCTGTTCAAAATATTGGTTTAACATAGTTTGGCTTAACATTTACCATGAACAAGAACTGGCTAGTTACACCAAACCTCGTCTGTCTCTCTTCTGGAACATTCTATGGCACACGGTAGTCTCGGTTTAAGGTGGACCCATCCATGTACGTGAGATGGCAAGCATTACGCCGTCTGTGAAGGTGCTGAGTGCCCATATCTGCTTGTATCCTGGAAATATTTCCTTGGGTTCTGCTGTTTTTGAAATGTTTGCTTTATCTAATATTACCTTTGACTTTTTTCTTGTATCATTGACCCTGACTGGTCGCCTGGTGCTATATTCCTTCATCGTCAAGATAACATTTAGAAGGTCTAGGAATCCTAATATTTCATGCATTGTCCTTTAGTTTAACACTCTCTCCTGAGCCAACCCTGGGGACATAGAAGTGCACTGGTTGTCTTTCCACGATCTTCCTCATCTCTTCAGCCATCGTCATCTTCTGTAATCAGGACCAAATGCGGCATTTGGGAGGGGGGGGGACCTGGCTGCCCTTTCGTTTGCGTTCCTGAATCTCACTGTTTTCATGAAATCTACACTCCTCTGTATTCACAAAGCATTCCACTTTGTCGGATTACATTTTGATGCACTAGTTGTTATGTTTCTATACATTGAAAAGAGTTACAACACATTCTTTTTATGGTCATTGATCCAAAAATGTCTCATTTAATGATTCAGGAGCTCATACTGATGTGATGTCCGTGTTAAAGTTACAAGATGCAACCAGCTTATTAATTTGCAGCCAGCCCATCAATCTGATGTCAAGGTTACTTATAAAATATAGTCAGAGATCTCATTCTGAAGGAACATGTTTCTCTGATGTACTAAAGCAGTGGTCTCCAATATTTTTTACCGTGCAAGCCACATTTAGGAGGAAATTAATCTGGGGAGATACTCGTTTTGCCTCATTATCTTTCGCTGAATGGGAGGGGTCCTTCTTGGATGATGTTTTTGTACAATTGACTGGGAATGTCTCGGATTGACTGGTTTGGGAACAAACTAAACTTTGAGGAAGAAAACTTTAGCTGTAGTAAAGTGTCGGTCCGTCCATTTACCTTCCAACAGTGTAACTAGCAGAAGGTTTGCAGAACGTTCAGCTTATCCTGAAAAACTCGGGGCGCAAGGCAGGGCAAGCCTGCCAGAAGTGATGATTTAAAAGTGGTTCACTCGTGAGGAAAATGCTATTCTCTTACTATGATTTAAAATTAGTTTTAGCTATAAAAAACTGTACATAATGAGTTCAAGATTTCACAAAAAAAAAGTAAAGGAATGTGAGGTGGGGTCCCTGTTCACGACTTCAGGTGGAATTGTGGAATGTTCTCCGAGATGCAGAAATTCAGACTGGTGTGAGGAATTTAAAAAATATGTTTATTGTTTGTTATTGTTTGTTGTTCTTGCTGCCACTTAGCAGGGACATTGGAATTAAACATGGATTTACAAATGACTGCACACAGATTCATAGATTTGTCTTGGGCGTATTTCATTTGTAAAATTAAAATTCCTGTTCGCCTCCAAGGAGCCACACCACAGAAGTGTAAAAAAAAAATGGGTTATTTGAGATACCACAAAACTCTGTATTAATATCATTGTTTTTATTGAACATATACCTGAAGCCTGAGGTTAAAAAATTACTTGATCCCTTCAGGGACCAAGAGAATTATTAGAACACCTTGCACATAATACTCATGCGTGTTGTTTTGTGTCGGTTCGTCCGATGTCCAGACTCCATTACATTTTGCGAAACATTAAAACAAGTGTCTGCAGGAAACATGCCTTTTTCGTGACTAGTACCTTTCAGTGCATGAATACATTTTACACTTTTAAATGTTCAAATCCTGAATCCAGACAGCAGTGATTTCAGGTCTGCTGTACGGTTTCTACATTTTGACTTTCTCCATTTTCACAATTTTGTATGGATATGTTCACTTTAGCCCCAAACAAACGTTGAAAGTTAAAAGGACTGTTTTTATGCTGCGTTATGGTTTCCCTGCCAGCTCTCTGGGATGTGCAGGGTACAGATTTCTCAGAATAAAGCTGATTTGTGACTGACTGAACTGAGCCAGATGCAGTCCTCTCTGCCCAAACCCTCCCACCAAACAGACTTTGCCTACAACATCCGGACCACTTCATCATAACCACTAATCACCAGCCAGTCTACCCACGACTAACGGACTGTAATAGGTACCTTACAATTAAAAATTTTATACCGTACAGCCATATTTTCCCAGCAGCTTTGGGAATATCGTTTCCTGCATTGGCTTATTTGGAATTTTCTTCATTTCCTCAGGAAAATCTACCTTTAAGCACTTGTGAAAATGCAATACACTACGTAAGTGAACAGATTTAAAGACACTGCGTGACTATTTTGGCAGTAAGCTGCCATTTTTATTACACTGGTCTGAAACTTGAAGATGGCATAAAAACCTAAATCCAGAGCGGACTTTCCGGTCCAGACTGGAACATTTAAAAATGTGTAAATCTGGAAAGAAAAAACAAAAAGATACATACACACACCTCTTGCACTTTAGCACCTTAAAGGAAATACATTTTTTTTTTAATTAATCCCATGAAGATAAAAAAAGTGACTGACTGTAACATAATCATATCACGATATGACGCTCAGAAAACATTGGCTGGATATTTTTTGTTTCTAGAACTTTCTTCTTGCAATTCCTGCCCTGGTTTCTCCCCCTCTCCTTCACACTAACATACCCATCGGATGAAACGTTCGAAGAAGCTTGGCTTGGAGAGTGCCGCGTAGTTGTGGCCCCTGAAAATGGCCGACCTGTCGCCCAAGGCGAGCTTCAGTAGGACGGCATCGTCCACATCACTGCCGAGCGCCACTACGGTGGGCACTACGTCCTGCTTCCGCATGCTGCTGAGAGCCTCGTCCAGGCCCTCGGTGGATGTGTAGCCGTCGGTGATGAAGACGAAGGAGAGCTCGGCATTGCGCCGAACTTGCTGGACCCGCTGGTGTGAGATGATGTGGTCGATGGCGTATGTGATGGCGGCGCTTACGTTCGAGGAGGAATCCATATAGGTCATGCGGCTGAGGGAATCTGCGATCTCGTCGGCGTCGCGCATCAGCCGGAAGACGGCACGTTGCGTGCGATCATCGCCGTAGTGCACCAGGGCCAGGCGGGCGTGCATCTCATCCGTGTCACCGTGCGCCAGCACTAGCCGGCGTGCCACACTCTCCAAGAACTCGCGCACCTTCCGGAAGTCCTCCTGGTCCATCCGCTCCGAGCCATCCAGCATGAAGACGAGGTCAACGGGGCGCTGGATGCAGATGGCCACAGATGGTTCTGAGGGGATAAAGCCCAACTTAGTTTCATGGCACTGATGACCAACTCTGGCAATCGCTAAAGATCGGGAGCAAACTCTACTGAAGTCCACCGAAGACCAGGTCAAGACTGCCATCTGCATTCGAGCAGACAGCTGAAAATCTCTAATTGTCTCATCTGTTTATCGATCGGCTCAAATAACAGCCTCGTGATCCCGAAGTCTTCATGGTCTTTCGATGTGCGAAATAATCGGGCTGCAGAAAATTTGCTCGACAATTTATTGCTCGAAACTTTACAAGAGAGGTGCAGGAAAGAAAATGGCACGAACACATGAAAAGTTTGCAGTAGCATGTTTCACAGTACAAGGAACTGGAAACGTGGCTTCGACAGTCGTTTTCCTGGGGCGATATGGCACACGACTGTAACTTACAGCATGTACTATGGGAGATACGCTGCTGCACTTAAAGATCCTTACAAAACCGTCCAAACATATACAGAGTTCAGCTTCACTTCTGGCCTCAAAATATTCTTTACAGCTTTACATTATATTAGGAACAATTTATGTTTATTTATCACAATATATTTATTTATTTATAACCAATATATAAATATATAATTATGTTTATATATCCAATATAACGCTCATCATCTGACCTCAGACAAAAGTGGTTCATTTAAAGGGATTTTCTTAATTTCATCTAGTTCTCACTAACAGCGAATTACTGACCATATGTGGTACAACAAGAGTGAGCTTATGTTTACCTCGTTTAATGATATTTTGATATTGGCCAAACAGAGCTGAAAACCATTTCTGAATGGCCACAGACTCCAGGGCTGAGTCTGGACGTCTTAATGGACCTTCCGAAAACCCAAGACCAGAAGGTTCTTGGTATTTCCTTGAAATGTAATGACCTTCACATCAATGACATTTTCCTGTAGCAGTTTTCCATGCGAAGTGTTCATACACATCATTGCTATGTCAGCAGTATTATAAACCAGAAGGTTTATAATACCGTCGGACCACTGGAAGCTGAGGGCGCCTGCAGGACAGATCTGGTAATAAATGATCATTCGCCAGGCACCACAGGCCAAGAGATGGTGGGTACAGTATATGGGCATTTGGGAATATGCAACATCAGCTCCTACGGTTGAATTCACATTAATCCATTACTCTTCATATGATATGCAGTTGGGCATGCAACTCATGCTTGCAGTCCATGCTTCTCCAGGTGTGTTTGTCTTAAGCTGGCCCAGAGAAAATATACTAAGGTTATTTCATGGGGGGGGGGGGGGAGGGGGGAGGTAGGGCGGAAAGGAGGCTCTGTGAGGGCTTTCTGACTTGGCTTGGTCTGTCCGTCTAACACAATCCCAGCGCTTTGTCCGGGTCGCCCTTGATGTCGGTGTACACCGCCCTGAACGACTCAATGAACAGCTTGATCCACTGCTCCCTCTCCTCCCCCGAGGCAAACTTGGCGCGTTCCGCAGTGTAAGCCAGGGTGGCCACGGCCAAGGGGTACTGCTGCTCGTCCTTCCGGGAGCGGAGCAGATGAGAGACGCCACGGACCGTGGTGGGGACGAGGTTGCCGAACCCCTCCTCTGACACGGCTTCGAACGGCAGGTAGCCGTTCCGAGGGGGGGCCACATCTGAAAGTGAGCGGCAAGAACAATAGTGTAAAACGTGTCCCTCAGGAAGGCCATTTGACCGCGCACTCCGTTCTGGGACACGTCGCGGGCAAGGGGCAATGGCAGTAGGGATCAGGGCACTTAGGGAGGTGGGCTCGTCACCCGGAGATTGTGGGTGTGATCCGCAGGAGGGGCTGAGACATGTAACCATTAACTAACCAGGTAAACAGAAGCTGCTGTGTAAACTGGGCCAAAGTTTCAGTTGATCTGGAGTTAGTGAAGTGATCAGCTGCCCGATACCATATATGGAAAAACAGCATGAGACTGCATTTCTGACGTTTGCCTGCGATGTGAGGTAAACAAGGCGCATCAGTGAAGCAGAAATGCACCATGCAGCCATCATTGCACACGAATGGGTGACTTCACTGTGGTCCGTAAGCTGACAACATGCACAAGTTTAAAAACGAAGGGATCTGTCCCTTTGTATATTATGTTTACATATGATTTTATATTTGAATCTTCCACAGGATCCAGGCTGTCAACAGCATCCAGCAACACGTGGGTCTGAACTCAGTAATACAACATGTTTTAGTAACTGTCCTCCATCCCTCATCTCATTCCTCAGGTTCCATTTATTCTGATAATTATCCAACAAATTATCAAAGCTGTCCTATATATATAATATTTACCTGACGATATTAATGATAATAATGAGCCGCATTTATGTAGTTTTTAAAAATACCTTAAGCGATTTATATTTTTTGGAAGTATAAGTCACCCTGAACCCCCGAAGTCAGACACTCATCGTTATACATGGCAGCCATTTTGTATTAGAATAGTCCTAACATTCTGCCATTTTGTGTGAGGAGGGGAGGAATTATGAAGTCACTGGATATTCGGTTTTCTGACTATGTCTGGACACCAGGGTTCACACCTCTAGTCTTCCCAAAAGTGAAAGTGAAACCCTCCTCCGTACTGTGTCCACTTCCCTGTGTCGACGTTCTGTCACCTCTTAACAGGACACCCTGGAGACACTAGAGGAATCGATTATATTGTCTCTAACATGTCTTTTCTGCCCCCCCCCCCCCCCCCCCAGATTTCGGTCACCTTTAATTCTATTTTACAATTGACTGTCGGAAACCCTGCCTCATCCCAGCCTAGGCCAATCATATCCCAAGCACTTATTGACCCTCTTTCATGACAGAATCTCATAGGTTCTCCAGCACACATGTGGCGAGGGTACCGGGGCATGATAGAACATCCCCCCACTGCATGAAATTGGAAGACCGTCTGTGCCTCAGAGCCCCCCAAGCTTAAGATGACTCCTTGAAGATGGAGAGGCCCCGTATGGGCAGTGACTGCTTGTTTTTGATACCAAGTACGAGCCTTTACTATCACAGAATTCTCCTGTGCGTTTCTTAGCGGGCACTTGATTTAACCCATCGCTACTTTTAACTGCAAGAAGAAGTGATTCCTAGGGCGGTGTAACCATCTATGAGAAACCTTTCTGTGGAGAGACCCCCATGAAGACTGGCCTAGTGATCCACATGTGAAGGCCTTCAGACTGATCGGAGCATAGATGGGGGTTTCTCGGCTTTCATATTCTCCGTTCCGGAACACAGCTGTACAGCTCAGGCTGCAGAACCTAAACTAAACTAGCTAAAGTAACCAAAGTAATCTCATGGCTCCCCCAGAAAGGCGACATGCATCCATCAGTCTTACCTGTTTTGCATGGCAGGTCAGGACACACAATTTGAGGATCTAGGACGGAAAAATATATTATATTTTAAGTTACATATAGCATAGTGGTAGCTAAGTGGCTAGCAGTCTCCAAGGCTGTCAGATTCATTCTGTGGGTTATGTATATATTACATTGTGGGAACTTAATGGGTCCCCATAATGTGATAAAGCCTGTTATTTTGATGTTGTGGGGACCGATCTTTTGGTCCCAACAAGGGGAAACTCAAATTTACAAACATCTGTGAATGCAATCAAAAAACGACAGGGTGGGGGTTAAGGCTGTCATTACTGGGATTAGGGTTTTGTCCCACAAATGACTTCGGAGTCCCCACAAAGACATGAATAAAACATGTATGTGTGCTTTTGGTTTTCTCTAGGTACTCTGATTTCTACCCACAGTCCAAACCCTTAGTCAAGTAATAAACAGTAATGGAGTACAGTAATCTCCCCCCCCCCAAGCAAGTACATGTTGAACTGGTGGTGAAAATGGATAGATAAGCTATACAAATATCTCATTATACCTCAATAAATACATATTCCAGATTTTTTGGAATGCTGTTTGGGGAAGTTTCACTATCTGAATAATGGCCCTATTATATTTAAGCTCTACATGGTTGTACAAACTATGGCAATAAGCCACCACGGGTTTCAACATCTTAGAAATAGTGGTAAACCAAATGATAGAAGAACTAGCTTTTTATTTCAGGACTGAATGGAATAACCTGATTTGTTCACAGAGGTCATGGAACGAAGGTGTTTGGCTGGAGGTTTCTGAGGTGTCTGTGATAGCTCAGGAACCGTGAGAAGCTTCTCACCAGGACAAAGCGTGTTCTCCATCTGGTCAATGAAGCTTTCGGCCAACAGCTCAGTGAAGTTGTGCAAGCGGCTGACCCGGTTTGGTCTGTGGCAAGCGATGGAGCCCAGCGTCTCAGGCACCTCCGTCTGATTAAAGGTGTCGCTGATTCCAATGGCGTTGACGTCTATGAGGGGATCATTGCAGAGGTACTGTAGATTGCTGTCATCATCGCGGGGGTCATAGCGGCCGTCTGTGATCACCACCGCCATCACTCTGGCCTTGGCGCGACGGCTGCCTCGGATCAGCTGCTCATAGGCGAACTTCAGAGCAGATGCCGTCCAGGTACCGCCGGCAATCCATTCTAGCTTCTTCACTTCCTCTTTGAATGCGGACAAGGAGTTGACTCGCGCATCATCGAGTCGGATGGCCTGGAAGGTACCGTTGTGGCTGAACTGTACCACACCCACACGGACACCTAACAGGGATCGACAGGAAGACAAGGGAGGGACACAAGTGAAGAAGATACATGCATGGTACTTGTAGAAATGTACACATGGAACCAGACTCGGAGCCTCACCCTTGCTGGAGCTGGGGTCCTTTTCAATGGAGCCCAGTCTGCTAAGGGTGTTGATGACAAATTTTTTCTCCAAGTTGAAGTTGGACAGCCCCACACTTTCGGAGCTGTCGATCACAAAGACAATGTCCGCGGCCCCACAGTGCTTCTCGCAGTCTGGGAAGGGGCAGAAATACTGTCGTCTTGAGGACCTCAGCTGTCCGTTCACTTCATGTGTCTTTCCAGCAGCGCCATTCAAATTAGTCTGCGCTGGATTCAGAGGCATGAGCCTAGCAGTGATACTCACCGCAGCATCCACACGTCTCTCTCACGTAGGACATGACGTCACATTCCTGAAAAAGAGTCAAGCCTATTTATTAGTACGAGATTCGCTAAGTGTTGCTTGACTGTAATCTTTATAAAATCTAAAAAGCTTGAGGCATGAAGCTTTTTACGTACATTAAGCCCCGGTTCACCATCTGGTCCAGGATCTCCCTGGAAGTAAGTGGAAGTCCATCACATCAGAGGAACACATGGTGTGTGAACATGATGTTGGCATATTGGTTGCTAGAAGCGTGCCATGTACACTGTGCCATAAGGTGCCCACAGTCAGCTCTTACTTAAGAGTGCTTTATTTTATCATAAGCAATTCTCTAAATCAATAGAAAAACTGGGGAAATTTAAACTTTCAGTGTCCCTTTTGCAGCCTGCAGGACTTACATCGCCACCAGGATCACCTCTAGGTCCCCTTGGCCCAGGTTCTCCATTAGGACCAGGCTCACCCTAGAAAATAGCAGTGGAGATTTTCAGGATGGGGGGGGGGGGGGCACTCTCGCAGAAACCCTTCTTCCACTGTAATTTCCCATTTCAAATTTCTTAGTAGGTGCAAATTCCGACAGGTGGCCATGCCTCGTCCTATAGTGAGGCCACTCACCGGTGCTCCAAGTGGTCCCTTCACTCCAGGTTCTCCCTTTTGACCACATTCTCCACGGCTTCCCCTGAGTCCTGGCTTTCCCTTCTCCCCTCGATCTCCCTGAATGCATCAAAACCTCAACTGTTACTCCAGTGGGGTAGATTTGACCAGCCCCTTACCCTCCTGTCATTCATGCATTTATTAATACAATGAAACATGAGATTCAATGGCCTCACACGATAACACTAATGGACTAGAGTATTCAGCAAATTTGCCTGGAAGTCTAGCATTCCATCGAACATTAATCAACTAAAACAAGTGCTAACGATCTTACCGATGTTCCCCTTGGTCCAGGATAACTGTAGCCAGGTCTTCCGGAGTCACCCTAAAAAAACAGTATTACTGTAAGTAGCCATTAGACATTTACACACTGAGTCCATTTGTATTTATGACCCAAGATAATAACTGTACTCTGATTCTACCTTTGGTCCTTCTAGGCCAGGTTCTCCCCTAGGTCCAGGGTCACCTTGTTCTCCACGGGAACCCTGAGAATGAGAAGACAGTTACATACATTTATTCTAAAAACAGACAACAATATCTTAGATGTCAAAATCATTGTGCTACGACAATGAAAAACCTATTAAAATGTCTTAGCGTTAGTTTCTAACTTTAAGCATTCTTGGGGAGAGCCTGATCTTCATCGGCATCAACATCGGTCCCCATGCATAGTGTCATAGACATGACACTCACCAGAGATGTTTTTTTTTCTTGTCATTAAGAAATTGTTTACACTAGCTTTGTTTGAGCTTTTGTCAGAGTTCCCATTCTCTAGCTGGTTCCTTACATTTCTCCCAGATACTCCTGGCTCCCCTGAGGGACCTCTTGGTCCTGGAAGCCCATTATCCCCCTGTGAAAGACAAAATTCAAATTCTCAAAAAAAAAAATCAGTTCGCCACAGTCGGAGAAGCTACCGTTAGACATGGGTGTTCAAACCCTCCCAGCAGTCCTCCATCCATATTTATGGTGCACTGGAGACTTGCAGAAATATATTTGTTATATATTCTGATGTGTTAAGGCCCATAGGTACAAAGCCTGTAAGTCATAAAAGGTGACGTTCGGCTTCCTATTGCTTAGTCATAGGGTGACCTGCTGCCTCTCTCTTTATTCCTCTTCTGCACATGTAGGTTGTTGGGTCCCACCAGTCATATACTTGGTACTAGGCTAGCACAGCTCCAAATCGCTCCCTCCTACTCGCCCACCCCCCGGCCCCTTAGACCCCCCCAGGCTGCCACTTCTTACCTTGGCTCCCTTGTTTCCCGTTTCACCCTGAAGGCCTCTCGGCCCCTCGGGCCCCCCTTCACCCTGGGAAATGAGAGATCCAAACGGGTCAGTTTAATGTTAGAGACGTGCCCCTGTGCAGTGCCCAGGGAAACCCCAGCCGTAAGGTACACATACAATCTTCAGCAAAGGCACATTACCGTTGTCAGATGCCCAAAGGCTATTTGGGATATCAGAGCCTCCCCCAATATTTTATTTTAAGCTACCAACTGGGGATAGGGGGCTGGCGATGCCAACGGCGAGGGTGGCAGGTGGTGGTGACAGTACATTCTGCTGTACTGTTCCATTTGGCCAACATGTACTGACAAGCAGGATTTCATGATTGGTATTTTACTGGTATATTCTGCCGAATTTCTATGTTCCTATGTATTAACCTCACAATTACTTCTTAACTATTTACAAAGTGAAGATCCTTGTTATATTTGATATTTCCCTACTGATGGCAATATATTAAGTAAAAGACTATTTCCCGATTAATTCTGTTTGCACTCCGATCTGAAACTGCAGCATACGTCCGAAATGCAAATTCCAACAAATTCAAGGCACAATGCTGCCACCATCTGGCGAGGGGCTAAAATGTAACACACGTCTTCTGTCACTGCGCTTCACTGGGCTTCACTGGGCTTCACTGTGAAACGTAAAGCACTCCGTAAAGAGTGCTTCTTGCTCACTTCCACTGACAGCCCTGTAGAGGCCACTTCAGAAAGACCCCAACCCAGCTGTCGTGCTCAAACGATGGAATTCAGCATAGGTTACTCTAGATTTTTCTTCTGGGGGTGCAAGGTGAAAGGGCCCAAGCAGTCATTTATTACAGGCTACACCAAAATGAGCTACATGTAAAAAATAGCAAATATATTTACAGTTAATTATTATACATCAACATGCCGGATACAAGCCACATTTTCAAATATAACTTTACAATATAATTTACTTATATTGATGTCAATATATTCGGATTGCATTTTCATCTGACCAGTAGGGGGTGCAATTGCACCCCCTGCACCCCCGAGTAAAATCACTATGTAATGAGCCAAAATAAGGCCTCATGAACCATTTGTGGTATTTTGTGACCTCACTAGATGATGCTCTTCGCCTTGCTTTGGGACATACTTTGAGCCCTTTTTTTGAACAGACAGCACCATCTAGTGGGGTCAAAAAATACAGCAGATGGTTAATGAAGCGCAGTCTGGCCTTCACCAGACCAATGCAACGCAGGGAGATCTACGAAACTCCCAGCCAGTTTTCACACATTCATTTGAGTTAATCTTATTCAACTGAAAATGTGTTTTGCTTACCTTTTCCCCTTTGGGACCTGGACGGCCTTGTGTCCCTTTAGGCCCTGAGTTACCCCTTCTACCCTAATGAGAACACATGGATAAAAATGAGCTCCGGCTGCATTTAATACGTTTGTAATCTGAGTATAATATTTTAAAACATTAATTTTGAAAAAGCATATTTTAAAAGCCATCATACAGGTTCTCCTTTAGGTCCAGGATCTCCAGGTGTTCCCTAAAAAAAAGACGTCAGCCATAGTTACTAGCAGAAGGACATCTGCGCGCCATCGAAGTCAATGATTAAATAACAGTGGTGGCCTGTATTGACTAAAAGACCAGTTGAGGACTTGGGTGCTCACTTTAGTTCCTTTATCTCCAGGTTGGCCAGGTTGTCCTGAAGTTCCCCTCTCAGCCTGTGGCAGAGCGACACTTGTGTCAACAATAGCGATGCTTTCAAACCTGATTTGTTGTTCATGACTTGCCCCGCAGAAATCCCAGTATCAGCATGGGAGATGCATCGAAAAAGTCTATATATATGTATGTATACAAACGCAATAATCATAAATATACATTTAATATTACACTTTCTAATGTACCTTTTGTCCAGGGTCTCCTGCTGGACCAGGAGGTCCTGATCGCCCAGGACGGCCACGGTCTCCCTGAAAAAAAAATTATGTTCAATTTATTATTTATTATTATGTTCATTAAACACACCAACCAAAAAGATTAGAGCCCTCAATACATATTTACACATGCTTCCTTTTCATACCTGACAGTCCACCAAGCTACGCTACTTCAGAATGAGACTCTGACGGAGACATCTCTGACACAGAGATGCTGGATTGTCGTCAAACCTTTTCTCCGACGCTTCCAGGTGGTCCATCAGCACCCACATCGCCAAAGTAGCCTCGAGGTCCCTGTGAAAGGTACAACAAACTTGAGGGCTTCAAGCAAATATAATAAATGGATAACATGCAACAAACACTTAGTGTACACACTGCCTTCAAGCAAATATAATAAATGGATAACATGCAACAAACACTTAGTGTACACACTGCCTTCAAGCAAATATAACAAATGGATAACATGCAATAAACACTTTATGTATACACCGGCTTCAAGCAAATATAATAAATGGACAATATGCAACAAAAATTTTGCATACACACCGTGTTCAAGCAAATATAATAAATGGATAACATGCAACAAACACTTTGTGTACACACCGGTTCTCCTGGGTCCCCTTTACAACCGGGAGCTCCAATGCGCCCAGGTTTACCCTGTACAGGGAAAAACAACACGATACAGTCATATTATCTCCTAGGAGTAACCAGAGCTCTGATACAGAGGACTGATCTAGGAAAAAGTTGAACAAAGTATGAACATGCACATTAACGTTTCACCTTTTGTCCATCAGTTCCATTCAATCCTGAGTCTCCAGCCACACCCTAATTAGTGGAAAGATATTTCAAAAATTAAACATCAATTTCCAGTTCTGGAGCACTTGCTGAGTTACTAAAGACTTACTAAAGACTTACTGGCCCAATAATAAAATCATGTTTAGGCGACCTTAAAACATTATGATGGGTTTACCTTACTGCCTTGAAATCCCAATTCACCCTATAATATAAAAAAAGATAAAACATTAA
The DNA here is from genome assembly GCF_023856365.1 of Brienomyrus brachyistius. Lineage (NCBI taxonomy): Eukaryota > Metazoa > Chordata > Actinopteri > Osteoglossiformes > Mormyridae > Brienomyrus > Brienomyrus brachyistius. The sequence continues at coordinate 1,268,576 of NW_026042337.1, read as the reverse complement.
GTTATTACTATACAAGGACTTTTCCATTGTGATCAGCATTGTTGGTGTCCGTAGGCATTTTCACATTTGCCTTGCATCACGCCCAGTGGGTTTTGCACATGCTTCTATGGGTCATGGGGAACTCGGTGCTCCCTGAGCTGAATCTGATCTTATGCCAGCTCGGCCTGCCCGAAGCGCTCCTACATCTTCTCCTACAAACATGCTCATCAGTTGGACTAAAGAATCAATAATAAAAACCTGTTTTGATTGTCCGAATGTGGGAATGTGTGCAGACTGCCTTATTTCTTAGGGTCCTCCGATACACTCTTGTGATTGTAATAAGCTAATACTATCTCTGGACAGATGGGTGTTGGCCTACATTAAATGTGCCCTAAAGTTTTATTTGACATATAAGAACATCCATTACCTTGTCACCTTTAGGACCAGTGCTACCCTAAAACACAGAAAAAAAAGAGTTGATACATGAAAATTAGATATATTTCGTGAAATTATTAATGGATATGGTTTCTGAGGTTTAAGGCGAAGACCATCTGCTAACCTTTGGTCCAGGGTATCCAATAGGACCTTCTATACCAGGGTCACCCTATTGGATACATGATGAGAAATCAGAAGGCAGGAATTATCCTAATCAACATGGGCCACTGAAAATGTCAGCCATAATGCTCTAAAACATTTTCCATTGGCTTAGGCGCCCAGACGGTCTACCTGTCGACCTTTATCACCCTTGGGACCAGGGTCACCAGTGGTTCCTTTAGCTCCCTGAAATCAACACATCAACAAAAACACAAAGCTTAGGACCAGGATCCCAGTACCACTTACTGGAAAAGGTGCACTCTTTTCAAAACATACTTACTTTTTGACCTCTGTGACCTTTCGGACCAGGAGGACCCACATTCTCCAAGCATCTTAATTTGTAGCACTAGACAATTTATGGGCAGAAGGAAGAACACAGACGGAATGGCGTGAAAATCACCAGGCAGTCATGCAGGTGCTTCAATTCTCTATGTCTTGTGGCAGAATATAAGTGCATGTAGCTTCTTGAATAAATCCCTTAGATGCACACCATTGTATGTCAGTTTATTAATATCTTCCATGTCCTGAAACTTATATTTTTCAGAGGTTTTATTTCTGAATATTGCATCATAATGTGGGAGCCAGATCTGTTCATGACAGCGTCACTGTACACCTGATTGTCACCGAGGGTGACTTTGTATCACTATGATCGTCACTATTACATAAATTCTCTTTTTTTTACATGACATGCGCTACAGCCTCGCTGGGGAGCGAGGTGTTCCCGTTCCCATCATGCATCTTACCTGCTCAAAGGCTTTATGTTTCTGTTGAGAGAAAAGAACAAAGCACACCACAGTATTCAGTTGGGGGGGGGGGGGCAGTAGTGGGTGATCGGTAACCTATGCTCACACCAGACTGACTCCAGTATAACACTAAACACAAGAGCCAAACACAGCTACGTTATTCCAGTGTTTTCATCCAAATTTGAACCCGAATGCAGGAATCTATGTTGCACCAAAATGCTTGTGATAACCCCACATTGGCTTTAAAGAAACCTTTCCACATAGTTTACTCAACCAGACAACGCCGGCATCCTTCGTTACAATAATAACAGGTCCGCCAAGAGCAGCATTTCAGAAAAGGAACCCTAAAAACACACCGTCACATAAACAATTCAAAGACTCTTGGCATTTTTTTTCCAGAAGTGTTCAAATAAATAGTTCCACTTTAATGGTCTTCCATGGGTAAGTATCAAACAAATAACAGACATAACCAAAAATGAGTATCGTTCAAAACTATGAAAAAAGAACAATGGGATTAAGAGAATCTGATTGTTTTTTAAGTTGTACTATTTATTATTGCATTAACTTATTATTTGTTATTCTACTCCATTATTGTATTTTAAACTTGTCGCGGCATCTCTAGGAGTCACAAGACACCTCTCATCATATGAATACCTGAGTATACGACAATGACAAGAAAGTTGAATTTAATTGAATTTGTTCATGACTCTTACTAACATCAGAATTATCTTACATTTCAGCATAATTTAACGTCTGTGCATATAAACATTCATTTCACATAGATATAAACGTACCTTCATTCATTGTTTCGTACCGTATAAGCATGTTGTATTGGTCTATTTGCAAAGTAAGCCACTAAAAAAGTATATATGGATTCTTACCATTTTTTTGATGATGGTGTCACTAACTTGAGTGGCAATACGGCCGTCGGAAGTGACCGCCACGTAACGGTCACGGTACAGCTCCACGGGGCTGCTTGCGATTTCCCTCATTCCATTCTCTTCCACGTTCTTCGTGGCTGCTACAGAAAACAGCTGAATCTTATGGTCCTTCGCACGCTCAGCTGCCGCCTTGATCCCGTTACAGGGGTTGGCCGTGACGTGCCCGTCCGTAATGACCACAGCAAACTGTACTGTGTTGTTTGCCCTCTTGCTGGACATAATGCTGGTCATTCTGTCTAGGGCACAATCGATGTGGGTGCCTTTCCCCAGGTAGTCGATACGTGAAAGCCTCGAGATGAATTCTTCTTTGGTGGTGATGTCGCTGATGATCTCCTGTTTCTCGGAGAAATGTAGACCTCCCACTGACCACGTCATCTGCACCGAACCCCTGTAATCTTCGTCTGAGAGCTTTCTGACGAAATCTGTCACAAATTCTTGGATCATATTAACCAGTCTTCCGGGGGGGCGCTCCAGCAGAGCAATAGTCTCAGAGGTGTCAATGACAAAGTACAAATTGATGGGGCATTCAGTACTTCCTGCACTTTCTGTGGAAGAAGAGAAGAGGCAAAATGACAGACAGTCTGATACCCTTAGCTCACCATGAACACTGGAACTAACTGTATAATCCTATACAGAAAAAAAACTATTCAATCCCTACAATGGCTTACTAGCCTCCACCCTATACTACATATCCTGCCGTATTTCTGTTTGTCCGTCAGTTCGGCCTCCACCTTACACTGTATATCCTGCCTTATTCATGTCTGCCGGTGCATCTGACCTCCACCTTACACAGTATATCCTGCCTTATTCATGTCTGCCGGTGCATCTGACCTCCACCTTACACTGTATATCCTGCCTTATTCCTGTCTGCCGGTGCGTCTGACCTCCACCTTACACTGTATATCCTGCCTTATTCCTGTCTGCCGGTGCGTCTGACCTCCACCTTACACTGTATATCCTGCCTTATTCATGTCTGCCTGTGCGTCTGACCTCCACCTTACACAGTATATCCTGCCTTATTCATGTCTGCCGGTGCATCTGACCTCCACCTTACACTGTATATCCTGCCTTATTCATATCTGCCGGTACGTCTGGCCTCCACCTTACACTGTATATCCTGCCTTATTCCTGTCTGCCGGTGCATCTGGCCTCCACCTTACACTGTATATCCTGCCTTATTCCTGTCTGCCGGTGCGTCTGGCCTCCACCTTACACTGTATATCCTGCCTTACTCCTGTCTGCCGGTGCGTCTGGCCTCCACCTTACACTGTATATCCTGCCTTATTCCTGTCTGCCGGTGCATCTGACCTCCACCTTACACTGTATATCCTGCCTTATTCCTGTCTGCCGGTGCGTCTGGCCTCCACCTTACACTGTATATCCTGCCTTATTCATGTCTGCCGGTGCGTCTGACCTCCACCTTACACTGTAAATCCTGCCTTATTCATGTCTGCCGGTGCGTCTGACCTCCACCTTACACTGTAAATCCTGCCTTATTCATGTCTGCCGGTGCGTCTGACCTCCACCTTACACTGTAAATCCTGCCTTATTCATGTCTGCCGGTGCGTCTGACCTCCACCTTACACTGTATATCCTGCCTTATTCATGTCTGCCGGTGCGTCTGACCTCCACCTTACACTGTAAATCCTGCCTTATTCATGTCTGCCGGTGCGTCTGGCCTCCACCTTACACTGTATATTCTGCCTTATTCATGTCTGCCGGTGCGTCTGACCTCCACCTTACACTGTAAATCCTGCCTTATTCCTGTCTGCTGGTGCATCTGACCTCCACCTTACACTGTATATCCTGCCTTATTCCTGTCTGCCGGTGCATCTAGCCTCCACCCTGTACAGTATACCCTGCCTTTTTCCACATACCTTTTAGGTTATTCCATGTTCCTAGTAGGATGTGTGAAACTTAATGCAAGTTTCACACATTACTCCAAAATGGTAAAATACATTTACCTGAAGAAACTCATATAATGGCATTCTATACATTTTACTCATATTCACCTTTGCGCATGAAAATACAGCCATTGAATTTACAGCAACAACTTGAAGCAACAAATAGATATCACTTCCCTATCTGTGCATTGCATTGTAAGAAGGTATAATGAAGTTTCAGTCACAATACCATCACAATCCCCTTTAACCACACTTGTGCTCAACACAGATTTAAGGCATCGCAAGACCATTACTCACCAAAGCATTGTGGTGCAGACAGCCCATGTACAGCCAATGTCATCAAGAGGCACAAAGAGATGGCTATGTGCTGCATTTTATCTCATCTGACCTGCAGCAAAACAGGGTTGCATTAAGTTGACAAATAGCAAAATACCTCTATTTGGGCACTAGGGAGTGCTAACGGAACCATCACAGGAACATCCTGATTCTTAATTATTTACTCCTAATTTTGTTATAATTTTGTTCTATATAAAAGAAAATGGAACCATATAAGTAAAGGACTTATAGATATTTATTTGCAGTTACTGTCCAAATTGTTAAAAAAAGGCCCATCAATCCTCAGAGTTACATAAGCTCAATAATACAAGTGAAGAGAAGTACTCTCTGCTTCATTGTTATTAAACACACACACACACACACACACACACACACACACACACACACACACACACACATACATATATATAAACAGTCAATCGCATTTCTGTGGCAGAAATTGAAGGAGAATGGCCATACTTGTTAAAGATAGCAGAAAGGGCACAAGTGCAAAAATAACAACTCAGTACAACAGCAATGCACAGAATGGCTCTTCTAAAGGTACAACTCCTCTACCATTGAAACGATTCCGAATGCCAATGTCGGTCATACCCAGTACTAGTTAGGTGCAACTAACATGGCGCTTTTCCACTTCCACCAGGAACTACGCCGAACCCGATCCTGATGGTTTTTCCTTTGCAAAGTATGCCAGCTGTACTCGACCCATATCCATGCTGAGTTTGCAAGGCCAAAAGCGAGACCAAACCGATCTGCGTCGTCACCACCTGACTGGTCGAAATGCACGGAGATACTAGTGTTCTGCGCGAGGATTGTCTGGTGGAAGAAAGGGAATGTCCTATATAACATGATGCATTCCCAAAAACTCAAAATTTGAAAATTACTGTCGCTTTTTAAACCTCGCCTTTACCGAGCCGACCCGTCCGCAGTGGAAAACCGGAACGAGCTGGAACCGCTCTGTAACTAATCTCTTCGCGGTACGGTTCGTATGCGGGTCGGTTCCTGCATGCCAGTGGAATAGCGCCAATAAAGTTCCAATGTGTGTATAAACAAGTGATAACGCACAAAAACCATTGGCGACCTCTGGTGGCCATTGGTGTCCACATTCGTTCAAGAGGCAAGTTTCTAATTTGTTATAAAATACCGCGGCTATGAGGACATTTTTTTGTTTTATCTGAAGATTTTAAACACTTCGCTATATTACAATATCTCCTCCACCAAATATTTGGAAAAAATACACTGACTTCACTTTATCACAGTTCATCTTTGTGTCGGTCTATTCATCTAAGCCATTCAGTTCGGCTGCTCACGTAGAATTCAATAATTCCAAAATAATGAAATCCACTTATATTATAAAAATAACCTGCTTGTTGTTTTGCTCTATAAATCCCTAAACTATACGTAGCCATGGTTTTGCATTGACAAAAAGATTCAGTTAAAGCAGCATTTTAACAGAACTGAACCCCGCACACCTCTCCTAAGAACGAACTAACGCTTGAAGATCGTACATGGTTCTGTTTAAACCCCTTATAATAGGAAAGTTTTTGGCTATGGAATAAGAAGTACAGGAAGAAAATGTCCCGTGCCCCGCCATCTTGTCTTTTAGTATTTGTTTGATTGCTTCATTTTCTTTAATTCTTTCTTAAGTATCACACACATCACACACAAGCGCGTTCCTATTTTTCTTGCACGTATTGTCGCACCTCGGTGGCATTCAAAAGTGATCACGTTTAAGGTAAGGTGGCTACAAACCTTCTGTGATGCATCGCCATCATATAGGCAACTCACACACATATATTACCATTAGTACAAACGTGAAATTATTTCAAGGGCACTTTAAAAAACGGGAAATTCAAAGTTGATAGTTATAATGATGATTTGTCAAGCGATTTTGATTTTTCTATGATGTACAATTACAGGAAAAAAGAGGAACTAATGCTCTTTATTGGCAATTAAGTAATCTGCAGCATACTGCTACTAATTGTACAGCAACGCCTATATTTACCGTGGTATTAGAATTTGACTGATTAGATTTCAGAATACAGAAATCGAGAAATACATTTGCAAGTAACATTGCATTTTTTTCAGCAAAAAAGAAAAAATCACTTATAAACTATATTTCCGAAGAATACATCAACATTAAACATATGGGAAAAGATGAAAACAACTTAATACACAAATAACTCCGATACCAGACATATGTTTTAATTATTTATAAGAATAAAACCTCCATATACTGCCAGATCCATTAAAAACGTTTTTATATTCCTCTTATCACCCTTTAGACTTGAAGTGTTATAAAAAAAACAAGATTGAATTATTCATAAAGTTAAAGTTGTAGCATAGCCCATCACTTGCTTTCAAAATGCAAAAAAAGATTGCAAAAAAGAACCAATGAAAAATCTACTACAGATGTCACACATCATATTTTCCAGCAGACTGTAAATATCACATGCAAAGCAAAGTTACATTTCAAAATAAAAAGTTAAAGAACGCGTTTACCTGCAACTGATAAAGAGAAAGAGAAGTTTCCAATCAGCAAGTTGGATACTAACTAGGTTTATACATTCCTACAAAAAAGGGAATTAAGTGGAAAGTCCAGAAAAACGGAGTCAAGAAGTGGCAGGAGCGTCTAGCAGCAAGACCCTCTTTGCGCCTCTCCGACAGACTAAACTTTGCTTAGAGGTAGATCCTCCTCCCAAAATTTCCCAATTTTTAACGACGTTAGATTTGGATATTCCGATTCTCCCCACAAGGCGGCGCCGTGTACCCGCGTCTTTCATAGACATTCGTAATCATCAGTAATGCATGTATTAATCGCAAATGAAGCCGTAAGAAGAACCTCCCGAAGAGTTTAAACGTGCTAAAGCATGTCTCGTACACAGTTTAAATGTTTAAAACTGTAATATGGGGAAGTAAAGAAGAAACCGAATAGACCTTATGGATCGTTTTGTCAAAAATAACTTAACGCCTCACAGAGATGACTGGGAACACATCTTTGTTAGTATGCACGACTTTGGGAAACAAGTTTGTCTGACAGGATATTGAAACCATATGCATAAGCACTGAGGTCTGTGCAACAACAAAGAAGGAAAATTAGCTTGTTTGCGAGGAAGAGGCTGAAGACTCGCTGAGGGCACTTGTTAGTCCCCTATACTGTAATTGACTCGTGCACGGAAAGCCGCGCAGCACCTTATAGCCAGGTGTCTGGCCGGCGCTCCATCCCGCATTGCTGTGATTCCCCAGTTTATGGGGCTGCATATCGTTCTCCACACACAGTGGGATGTGTCATCAGTACAAAGGAGCTCCACTGTTCTAGGTACTTGGAAAAGGGTGGCGGTGAACCAAGACCTTTCTGTGTTTACGTCCTGTTGCTTAACAGCTGATTTTTTTCCAAAACAAACAACTTTAAATTGCATTAACACATTTCTACAGCTGGAGGTTTTTTTATTACAGTTTATTCAGGTTACGTACAGCAGCGCCAGTGTTGGGCTCATAATCTGTCTTCCAGTTACAAATGAACCGTACCCACAAACAATCCATACGTCTTGTTGTGTTTAGGAGAAGTTCTTGAGCAATTCAAGTCCCTGAAGTTCTGCTTACTAACAATAAACTTCCTTTTGATATTTGTATCTCAGAAAAGACCAGAGGTAAACAAATGGATCCTTCCAATGTGTTGTGGTGACTCTTGAGAATGTGGTTCCCAGCCCCTGTAGATATTTTTATTCGCTGCATGTATTAATTTTAATAGGAGTTCCCCATTAATGTAGTTAAGAAAAGTCTGATCATACAAACCCGATGGTCAGCTGGGAATAGTGACTTTACACAAAGAATGTCAACGTCTAGAATAGAAAATGACATCGCCCAGGACATCAGCTCGACTTGCAAAGAATACAGAGAAAGTATATTTAGTTTTCCAGTTGTAAGAGCAATATGTCCATGGCCCTAAGAGAACACAGTACAAAACAGGCCATTGTAAAATGCCAGTCCCCACTGACTCAGAGCAGGAATTATTTTCCATATTACTGAGTCATCAAAGGAAAAACAGAGACCAACGGGAATGTCTGATTAATAAACTCCATACTACTCCATGCCTAATATTTGTGCATCAAATAAGCAACGGTATATTCCAGTGAGCATTAGATTAAATCCCTGAGTTTGCTTAAGCATGTAAAACATATAAAACCCTAATAGCTCTAACGGAGAATGCGGGCGGTAAGATTGTAAAAATCTGCCCTTTGGTAAAGAAAACTGCCTTCTTCACTGGAAACACTGCTCTCCGTCTTTTTCTTTGTTAATATTTCAATTTGCTATAATTTTAACTGTACGTTTTGTTCGTCAGATTCCTGCCTGATGCAGTAAGAACACGTGGGATAAGGTTCTCTACATCGGGTTCCATTCCAAACACGAGTGTACAGTGATTCTGTGGAGGCCTAAGAAAGCAGAATCCTTATTGATTCTGGTCATTATAATCATGCGGAATTTACAACCACTTCAGCAGTGGGACAAAGACACGACTTTCGGCAGACTGCAGACCCGAAGACCAACATTGTTTATGAAGAGCTGAACATGACAGCAATGAACATCCCGACTCAAATCCTGTGGAACGTCTCAAACACTTTTGTCTGAATGTCACCCAGCCAGGAATTTGAATGGCTGATAAAATCTGCGAAGACGTTGTGGAAATTGCACCAAGCAGGTGTGCCATGCTGGTATGGAAGTAGCCAAACAGACTGGCAGAAATAATCTAAACAGAGAGGTCAGAGGTCAGACCTCCAGTCATCCAATCAGCATCTCGCAGTTTTTTTTTATTCATCTGTAAAGGTCAGAACAAATGTCAACAAAAAGTAATATTGGAGGGTTTTGATTTCACTTAATATTAAATGAAAATCTGTGTAGACCATTAGTGGAAAGCAAAAGGAAGAACTCTGTTTAGACAGTGTTTCATCTCATACATTGAAGATATTAACCTGCCAGTTTATCTTTCTTACTCTCAGTTCCATGGGCTGATTAATATGCTTTATACATCATATCCATCAGTCCGTCTTCTAACCAGTTATCCAGTATGAACTTGGAAAGCCTGGAGTCAGTCCCTGCAAGCATAAAGCAGGGGAATACCCCGTCCATCGCAGGAGACTCTCACACACTCACACACACACACACACACTATGGGCAATTCAGACACACCAATTCACCTAACCAGATGTTCCTGGACTGCTGGAGGAAATTACAGTTGCCTGGGAAACCCATGGAAACACAAGGGAAAACATGCAAACGTCCCCCGCAGAAACGGGGCAGGATCCAGACCCCTGACTCTGGAGGGGTAAAGCTGCTCACTACATGACTGTAAGAAAACAAAAAATAATCCGGATGATTGTGCATTTTATAGTATGAGCAGTACTGGGCAGTTTTAGGTTCTACCGAACAGTAGGCGAGTTTGGAAAGATTCGAATGTGGGGAAGCAGAGCCAGGGTTCCGCCCGGTGCTCCTGGAAGGGAACCCGCCAGGAAACAAAAGCGGAGCAGATGTGCAGGCCGCCTCAGCTCCATGCCCCTCTCACCCCTTTGTGTGGTCGTGGTGTCGATGCCAACGTGAGCAGCAGACTTCCAGGTTGGCGGCCTGGGGATCCCATAGCTTATCAGAGTGATACTGGCCAGTAATAAATACATTAATTAGTTCTTAATGAGTGACGAAGGTGCAAAAGATGGACAGGATAAATAAAGAAGCTTTCTAAGCCCACAGATGAGAAACGCTTCTGAACGCGTGTTTCGTAACTGAAAATGAATTCCGTATTTTTTTCCAACCCCCCCCCTCACCCCACAATTAAACAAGGGGTGAGTTTCCAAGGAAAAGCAGGCCACTGAGCTACATTACCGTACATATTGGCATCTCGTAACCTTCCAGATGTGCACGTGCACTTGACCTTCATGCACCCTGGGCATGCAGATGCATGTTTATCTGTTCAAGCTGTCCTCTGGACCGTAGAGGGCATCTCAAGTGGCTTTCTGCCCCACAGGGGAGCTGTGAAGAGGGGAAAGTTAGGATGATTCCAAGGGCCTCTGAGTTTGGAACTTAACTGAATTGGTCTGGGGTGGGGGGTCCAATATGATACGCTTTCCTGAGGACTGAAACCTGTAGTGGGGTCTCTGCTGCCCACTGTACCCCTCATGCAGCCCATACCCAGGAGAGATGTGTGGGCCAAGCGTATAAATGCTTACATGCTGTGCATGAGTCATCTGGCTGTAATTGGTACCAGCTCCCCTTTGAGTTGGGGGGTGGGGGGGACTTCATAGATAGATCATAGGATTTGGTCTCAATAGGAATTTCTGAAGAAGCAAAGCTTAATTTTTCTTGTCTTTCCAATTCATTTTAACTTTGAATTTCGGATGAATTTTAATTCCCAATAAAATTTTTCTCTTGATTGATTTTCATTTTAATTTCCGATTAATGTTAGCTCAACGTTTTGGTAAATTAGATGAGCTTGTGTTGTGAAAATCCTGAGACTTTGGCTTGGATAAGAAAACCCCCCCCCCCCCCCCCGCCCACCCACCCCCTAACTCCCCTCCTAACCAGGGCGTCTGCATTTACTGTAACTATTTCTATTATCTGTTTGGAAGAAATCACACCACTGAGCAGGACTCTCCCCCCTCTAAAGAGAGAGAGAGAGAGAGAGAGGGAGCGAGAGAGAGAGAGAGAGAGAGAGAACAGGTTGCTGGGTTACTGTGCCATGGAACCATTGGCTGTTTAGATGAATCTGCGGGGCTCCTACACTTAATGTAAGCCTCTGTTTGGCCATTACAAACATCTGCATGAAGACAGATGGGAGCAACTTCTCTGAAAGATCACAGACGCAGTGCTGACTGGAGGAATCCTAGCCCTTAAAAAGGGAAAACGTACAAACTGTAACTGTGAGCTGTCCCCGGGCCCCCGGCGTGACTCACGGCACTGGAATGCCCCTGCTTCTTTCCATCTCTCCAGTCCCACGGTTCGGATGGAGAAGGGGGGGGGGGGTTGCAGCCATGAATCAGTACTGAGGCAGGATCCGGATTAGTGGATCGGATACTGGAAGGCCATGTGCTGTGGTTCCACTGCCATAATCATCCTTCACAGAACCCTCAACTATCATAGTAAACTTTCATTTTGCTCAAATTGTCCACTGAGCAGCAAAGCATTAGTTGTGTGAGCTCTGGCACTGCGAAAGGCACTGACCTATGCGCTGGGGGTCTTGCTAGACCGGCAGAGACGTTAAATGAATTTTTAAGTATTGGACCTTAGTACAGCGATTTCCCACTAGTCCTGGCTTATTGTCATGGTGGACAAAATCACAGGATATGAAGATCAGAGGGTAGCACGGCGTGTCTTTGTGGTTTGTAGTGCTCTAATATAGGCTATATGTCAGGTATATTAAATAGGAGTACTCCAGGTCCTCCAAGCTGCCCAACCTTACTGCCCACCACCCCACCCCCACTCCCAGCCTTGGGAAATTTTATTGGGACCAGTAGACCTTAGATTTCTGTTGCTGATGGAATTTGGTCCCTGATTGGGCCCATGTGGAATGCTGTATATTACAGGCAAACTGAGCAGCATGCAAAAGCTGCCACTTTACCCTCTAACCCTAAGAAATGTAAATTAAACCCAGGAGTGCCCCCCCCACTAATACTCCCCCCATCCCCACGCGTTTGATTCATGTTTTGCAGGTGTGTAGAGGGGCGTCTTCCCTGCCCTAGTCCCTCCCCCATAACGTCTCTGCCGGCGTTTCACAAATCCAAAACCACTTACCCAGCGAGCGTCTCCCAGTACACACACACACACCAGGGGACACCAGTCAACTGCAGGTACACAAGCACGTACTTGGGACTGATAGATAGATACTTCATTAATCCCAAAGGGGATTAAGGAATAAGTTCCACTGGGATAAGTACTCAGGTCACTGTGCTAACCATTACACCATGGAACTGGGAAACATAGCCCATTCTGTACTGTGTAGTGACTCAAGTTAACCACATTGTCATGTAGAGATTATGCAACTCCCACGCATACTGTACACACACAGTGGGACAGAAATATATCTGATAAAGCAACAAGCCTGTAGATGGAAGCATGTGACTCCACAACAGGCTGAATTTCATTACTGGCTCTGGTTGGGTTCTGATTCTCCTGGGTCCACATCCCAGAGTTCATTTTCCTCTGTGTGAGTCATGGATCGTATTTATTTTCAGCAAGTGTCCATGTCACAATTCTGTCTCTTCGCAACACCATCAGCATTGGGGGGGGGGGCATTTTCTTTTCCCCCTGTCCAAATAGCACCCCCAAGCCAACAACACACCCCCTCACTGAGGCGGATTACGTCACCCCCCCCAGGTACCAGCCTTAAAACCCAAGTACCACAAGCCCAAAACAGGCTCCTCATTCAAAAGAGCCTTCTTTCCTGTGTGAGGAAAAATAGCCTCAGTGGGTGTTTTTTCCGGAATTTTCCCTGTGAAAAAACGCCTCCTGCTAGTGCAGTGACCAGTTGGTTCCATACAATCATATGTGTATAGAACACATAGACCCAGAACAATTAGGAGATGTACATTTCAGAAACCATGGTACGTTAGCATCTTTCTGCAGTGGTACCAAACAGACACTCTGACTCCATTGTCGTTTCAGCTTTTTAAAATGGCTGAATTCAGCTGAGTAACTTTCAGCATTCCTGCATCCAGCTGCTGGAAGGTTTTAATGACATTAACGGCAGAGGAAAACCTTCTGTTATGACCCCCTTTCTGAGTTAGACGTTCATAAAATGTAATATCTAGTAAGTCAGCTGTAAGATTTTGTTATTGCGCTGCTTGGGCGGAATTGTGAAAGAAAGGGGGTTTAATGTCGAAGCCTGTTTTCTGTTTACTGGGCACCAATATTACCCTCCCCGTCTTCTGTCTGTCGGCCTAATTGCGTAAAACAGAGTGTAATTTTTCTAAAAAAAAAAGAGAATATTTTTGGTGTTTCCTTTCCACCCATTGTTTTCTATTATTGTTGAGAGGCAGATGCTCCATGATTGTGGTCTGCTATTAATTCCCACTTGTGGAGTAAATGTTCCACATGTCAGTGGACTGGGAGGACCATAAAATGGAGCCGCAGTGCACCCCCAAAAGCAGGAAGAGGAGGAGCAGTGGGAGTACAGCTCCCCCTTCGTCCAACGAAGCTTTACTCGAGTGTCTGTGTGAGAATGTCATCTGTGTTGTGCACATTCTCGACGGTGCACACAGAGTTTTTAATGTTTGCGCTGTTCCCCATGTGATCACCGTGTCTGTTAAGGATCAATGTTAAAAAAAAAAACACTTTAGAAGCCTTTTCCCAGGAAAATGTTGCACATCTGCAGTTGAATGACTCATGATTCTCCAAACTGAAAATGGTTTTGGAGACAATCACAGAAATGTCTGCATCAGTTCTTTGGAGAAAACATTAATGCAGAATTTCTGCTACAGACGTGTGACTGTACCCATGATGCACTGGTGAATTTCCATTTAACCCAGGGTGTAGACCCTCACCCAGGATAAGATGGATGGACACATAGTGTCAGGGTCATTTCCTGTTGTCCCAGTCTGTGTCCTTCCCCGTTTGGCCAGCAGGTGTTGCTGGTCATCCCGTCCCTCCTGTTGTCAGTCTGTAGTGTTTTTTCCCCGGCTCCCTGTCAGTCGCATGCAGTTGTCTGTGAACCCCTCTGTCTTGTATTTGAATCCCGCCTCCTTCGTTTTGTATTTTGTTTCCCAGTGTTTCATTCGTATGAGTTTTTCCAGTTCCTGTGTCTGGTGATTTTTGTATTCAGTTTTTGGTTTCTTGTTTTGAGCCTTAGTTGCATTTTATCGATTTTGTTACTCCCAGTGGCAGATTCTGTTTCCCTGTTTCTTAGTTAGTTCTTAGTTTCCCTGTTTAGTTCATTTGAGTTAATTAGTTTCACCTGTGACCTGTTTTCCCAACCCCTTGTTATTTAATCTCACCTGCCCCTTGTTAGTCTTGTTACTCCTCTGTATTTAAGTCTCCGCTTACTGCCTCCGCTTAGTTCGCGAGTGACTGTATTTGTGATAGTTGGATGTCAGTGAAGTTTATTCTGTCTGTAGTCTGCCTGTCTTGATCCATTGTTTGTCCCCTCCTGTTCTTGGTCCCTTGTGGTCCTTTTGGTTTTTTGTAGCGTTCTTAGTGTTTTCTGTTTTGTTTAATAAACCCCTGTCTGGTGAACCGCAAGTGGGTCGTCCACATTTAGGCCTGCGTCATGCCTCATACCAAAACCGCCCGGACCCATAACACATAGTGTTAGAAATACCCTCAGCAAGAACCTGGAGTATCCAGGGGAAACACCATGATGATACAGGGAGAACGTGTAAGATCCACCCACGTGGAACTCTGGCAGAGACATGAACCCAAGTCCCAGATGTGCAAGGCAACAGTGCTAACCACTGCACCACCGTGCTGCCCTTATACAGTGCTAACCACTACACCACCGTGCTACCCTTATACAGTGCTAACCACTGCACCACCGTGCTGCCCTTATACAGTGCTAACCACTGCACCACTGTGCTGCCCTTATACAGTGCTAACCACTGCACCACCGTGCTGCCCTTATTGCATTGCCATAAGGATTATTTTTCATTTACATATTAAGTAGAAGCTTTTGTCCAAAGCAACATAAGAAAGCTGGGTCAGCCAGCATTAGAAGAGTAGCTGGGGTGAGTGTCATTTTCAAGGGTCCAACTGGTCCGTGATTACTCTGCCTTCCATGAGATTTGAACCCACCACCTTCTGGACATAAATTTCTAACCTGCTGAGCTTCACCGAATTAATGACCAAGGCAAGATGCATCAGAATTAATTGTATTAAAGGCAGAGGCAGGAATTGAGATTCACTCAAAGTGTTGTGAGATTAGGAAACCACAGTCTGTATTGTCAAAAAAGAGTTTAGGCCTCTGGATGTCTGGGGCCCGGGTCTCCTCACTGTGTCTGCTTCATGTCCTGGGCGGTGGGGCTGTGGCTCCCCACACACACCACTAGACATTCACATAGAGAAACCTTATGAACACCAGCGCGCTCACACACACAGGTGTGCACACAGGTGTACAAACAGGTACTGACAGATACACACAGGTGTACAAACAGGTACTCACAGACACACACGGGTGTACAAGCAGGTACTCACAGACACACACGGGTGTACAAACAGGTACTCACAGACACACACGGGTGTACAAACAGGTACTCACAGACACACACAGGTGTACAAACAGGTACTCACAGACACACACGGGTGTACAAACAGGTACTCACAGACACATACAGGTGTACAAACAGGTACTGACAGACACACACAGGTGTACAAACAGGTACTCACAGACACACACGGGTGTACAAACAGGTACTCACAGACACACACGGGTGTACAAGCAGGTACTCACAGACACACACGGGTGTACAAACAGGTACTCACAGACACACACGGGTGTACAAACAGGTACTGACAGACACACACGGGTGTACAAACAGGTACTCACAGACACACATGGGTGTACAAACAGGTACTCACAGACACACTCGGGTGTACAAACAGGTACTCACAGACACACACGGGTGTACAAACAGGTACTCACAGACACACACGGGTGTACAAACAGGTACTCACAGACACACACGGGTGTACAAACAGGTACTGACAGACACACACGGGTGTACAAACAGGTACTGACAGACACACACGGGTGTACAAACAAGTACTGACAGACACACACAGGTGTACAAACAGGTACTGACAGACACACACGGGTGTACAAACAGGTACTCACAGACACACACGGGTGTACAAACAGGTACTGACAGACACACACGGGTGTACAAACAGGTACTCACAGACACACACGGGTGTACAAACAGGTTCTCATATACACACACGGGTGTACAAACAGGTTCTCACAGACACACATGGGTGTACAAACAGGTACTCACAGACACACATGGGTGTGCAAACAGGCACTCACAGACACACACGGGTGTACAAACAGGTACTGACAGACACACATGGGTGTGCAAACAGGCACTCACAGACACACACGGGTGTACAAACAGGTTCTCACAGACACACACGGGTGTACAAACAGGTTCTCACAGACACACACAGGTGTGCAAACAGGCACTCACAGACACACACGGGTGTACAAACAGGTACTCACAGACACACACGGGTGTACAAACAGGTTCTCACAGACACACATGGGTGTACAAACAGGTACTCACAGACACACACTGTCTTGATCGGCTGTTGCTTCTAAACATATAATGTAATACTAGTTATTTGTGCTGTTCAACAACATTCAACATTTAATGTTCATTGTGACTCCTATAGATGTTGGTTGCTGTTTTCTCTTTTCAGCAGGTATTGAAGCAAATTATCTGTTTTTTTCCTTCTTTCCCCCTCTCTCTTCCTCTCCTTCTCTTGAGGAAATAAATAAATAAAAATAAATAAATAGAAATAAAGCACAGAGGGGGGTGGTGGAGGGAAAATAAAAAAGAGAGAGTTTAGGCTTGATGTGAACTATTATGATTTCCAAATCTGTTTCTTGAGTCGAAAGATACAAAACAATAATGCTGCATCCAGCTGCATGGCAGATGTTTTTGACGGCCCAAAGTAAATGATCCTAAATGAACATTTGGTGAGCGGTGTTGAGCGGAGTTGAGAGCTATACCGAATGGACACTTCAGCTAACTTCACTTAGCTGCTCTGAAGTGTGAGGGCGAACACACACATAACTACACACACACACACACACACACACACACACACACAGATACACACACACACACACACACACTGACACACACATAAAGACAGTGACACACACACACACACACACATAACTACACACACACACACACACACACTGACACACAGATACAGACAGTGACACACACACACACACACACACACACATAAAAACATGAACTGTGATGAGCAGCTTTCATTTTCTTTCCTACTCTTGTCTTTAGAGGAGCCTTGATTTATGATTAATACAGTAGGCGGTGAACACCCTCACTTAACACAAACCCACACAGTGCCGCACACAGGAGACTCCTGTCTGTCTGGCATGTTTGGAAACGCTACCATGACGAAGAAGAAAGTTGGATCTAACACTCAGTTTCCCTCGGTCAGCCACAGACCTGCCTTAACCCGGCTCTGCTGGCTCAGGGAGCTCTGGAAGGAGTTAGTGTATTCATGTGTAATTTCACTTATTTTGTCTAAACATAACACCAGTCAGAGGGCTCTACAAAATTGCGATAGGCCGGGTCTGCCGGGCACTATGATATTTTCGTTATGCTGCATCATTTTTATTCAGTAAAATTTATTGAATGTATTCGTATCACAAAACATAACTAAAACACAAACAAACAAAACAAATCTTTGGAATGAATGAATGAACGAACAGATGAACAAATGAACAATCAAATAAATTGTTGGTAGAAATGAATCCTTATCGTAAATAACTCCATCCATCCATCCATCTATCCATCCATCCATCCATCCATCCATCCATCTTCTACGGCTTTTCTGGGTCGT
The DNA here is from genome assembly GCF_023856365.1 of Brienomyrus brachyistius. Taxonomy (NCBI): domain Eukaryota; kingdom Metazoa; phylum Chordata; class Actinopteri; order Osteoglossiformes; family Mormyridae; genus Brienomyrus; species Brienomyrus brachyistius. The sequence continues at coordinate 1,250,507 of NW_026042337.1, read as the reverse complement.
GTCACAGGGGCAGCAATCTAAGCAGGGAAACCCAGACTTCCCTTTCCTTGGCCACCTTGTCCAGTTCCTCCAGGGGGGATCCCGAGGCGTTCCCAGGCCAGCCGAGAGACATGACCTGGGTCTTCCCCGGGGCCTCCTCCCAATGGGACATGCCTGGAACACCTCACCAGGGAGGAATCCAGGAGGTATCCTGACCAGATACGCGAGCCACCTCACCTGGCTCCTCTCGATGCGGAGGAGCAGCCGCTCTACTCTCTCGCGTTACCGAGCTGCTCACCTTATCTCTAAGGGAGAGCCCAGCCACCCTGAGGAGGAAACCGATTTCGGCTGCCTGTATTCGCGACATCGTTCTTTCGGTCACTACCCACAGCTCATGACCATAGGTGAAGGTAGGACCGTAGATCAACTGGTAAATCGAGAGCTTTGCCTTTTGGCTCAGCTCCTTCTTCACCATGACAGACCGATGCAGTGCCCGCATCATTGCTGACGCCGTACTGATCCGCCTGTCGATCTCCCGCTCTATCCTTCCCTCACTCGTGAACAAGACCCCAAGATACTTAGACTCCTTTACTTGGGGAAGGACCCCCTCCCCGACCTGGAGAGAGCACTCCACCCTTTTCCAGCTGAGGACCATGGTCTCAGATTTAGAGGTGCTGATTTTTATCCCAGCCGCTTCACACTCAGCTGCGAACTGCTCCAGTGAGAGTCGAAGGTCACGGTCCGATGAGGCCAACAGAACCACATCATTTGCAAAAAGCAGAGACCTAATCCTGAGGTCACCAAACCGGACGCCCTCAAACTTCCTGGCTGCGCCTAGATATTCTTTATATAAAAGTTATGAACAAAATCGGTGACAAAGGGCAGCCCTGGCAGAGTCCAACCCTCACAGGAAACGAGTCCGACTTACTGTCGACAATGCAGATCAAGCTCTGACACCAGTCATACATGGACCGAACAGCCCTTGTAAGGAAGCCCGGCACCCCATATTCCCAGAGCACTCCCACACAAGGGACACATGTAGACTGGTTGAGCAAACTCCCATGCACCCTCCAAGACCCTGCAGAGAGTATAGAGCTGGTCCACTGTTCCATGGCCAGGGTGAAAATCACACTACTTCTCCTGAATCCGAGGTTCCACCATCTGGTGGACCGTCTTCTCCAGAACCCCCGAATAGACCTTACCAGGGAGGCTGAGGAATGTAATCCCCCTATAGTTGGAGCACACCCTCAGGGTCCCTTTCTTAAAGAGCATTACTTCGGAAGGGAGCACAGCACCCTGGTCTGCCAGTCTAGAGGCATCGCCCCCTGATGTCCACGCAATGCGGCAGATACGTATCAACCAAGACAGCCTTGCAACATCCAGATCCTTGAGGAACTCCGGGCAGATTTCATCCCTCCCCTGGGTCTGGCCACCGAGGAGCTTTTTAACCACCTCAGCGACCTCCACCCCAGAGATAGGGGAGTCCTAACCCTAACCCTAACCCTAACCCTAACCCCCAAGTCCCCAGACTCTGCTTCCTCATTGGAAGGCGTGTCGGTGGGATTGAGGAGGTCTTCGAAGTATTCCTTCCACCGACCCACAACGTCCCGAGCTGAGGTCAGCAGCGCACCATCCCCACTATAAACAGTGCTGATGCTGCACTGCTTTCCCGCCCTGAGCCACTGGATGGTGGACCAGAATCTCTTTGAAGCCATTCTGAAGTTGTACTCCATGGCCTGATTTCGTGAAGGTGATTGTACTGAGACTTTAATGAATCTTTACTCTTTAGGTGTGGAGAGTGCGTAGGATACACTTGGGCAGTATTAAGGTATTACGGGATATTCTCGGTACTGCATTATTTTTGTTTTGCCGAAATATACCCCCCCACCATGAGTGATATGAATTAGTAAGAATTAGATGAGATGTTGCCTACACACCTGATGCGGTTAATCACGTCCTTCAGTAATATGTCAGTATTGCAGCCAGCCCAGCTTCAACATAGCTGGCTCTCATACCGAGACGCTACTGTAGGGCCTGATTATCCGTATCAGGTGTGTTAATGTAGGGCTGCACCTAAGGTCTGCGGGGGGGGGGGGAGGGGGTAGATCTCCAGGAGCAGGACCGAGCATGAGAGCTAAGCCAGATATATCCATCAAGTAATTCTAGAAATTGTAGAGTTTGGGGGATGTGGCAAGAGTAGGGATTAGATGGGAGGAGGGGTGACGGGGCTGTGCAAGGAACACTTTATTGTCATTTTGACAGCATCTTCTCTAGTCACATATTGGAGATCTTTATTGGGCATATCCTGGTCAAGTTCTTGGAAAGATTTTTGTATCAATAAATGTGATTTTTTATGACAGATCAGCCTCCATCTCTTTTACTCACCTGAATAATTCTATGTGGGTACCTCACCCAAGACGGGACTAGTATTGTATTTCCATGGGTTCAATATGTGGTGCTGAAGTCATCAAAGGCTACATGTGAATTATCTGTATGATTATTCGTGTGGCAGATGTGAGCTTACCTGCACACTCATAGTTCATCAACCCATCAGTGATGTGTCCTTCATCTGGTACGGACAAGCATTTACATCCAGTGCTCTGATGAACAGACTTCTGTTAGGACTCGACCCATGATTGGGATTTGGAGTGCTGCCCTCAAAATGTCATGCTGCTTTTAGATGTATCGCACATGCGAGCAGAACCTCAAACAGATGGGCTCATGACATCATCCCAATGCGCAGTCACCTCCTCGGCTGGAGCAGTCCGAGTTTTAATATATGAGACTCTCTTTTCTGAAGGTTCTACCTGCAAACTTCATGCAGGTAGGCTTCTTCATGCCCCAGGGCCCTGGTGAAAAGTGGGCTCAGTTAGATGCACATCAATGATGCGTGTGTGTGGGAGAGGGTTAGTAAGAGTGCAGTCATGGACAGCTCAGGTTTCACAAGGTAGCCTTTATTGCTAGAACATCCAACCACAGCTCCACTGCTGAATCCAATACATGAAGTGCAGAGCGACGGACGAAACACCTGGTGGTGAATTCAGGTCTGGAGGAACAATTCAAAGCATCATTCTTGGTCTTTTCTTAAAAAAAAAAAATTAAGCCTGAGAGTACATTTTAGCACCATTGATATACCAAAAAATGCAGAATTTAATGTTACAAGGTGTTCTAATTCTTCTTTTAAATTGTGGGGTAAACCACAGGCAAATAGGAAAATGCATTATTGACATTTCTGATAGTGCTACAGATTACAGTTCTGCAATATTTAGTGACCAAAAATCTCTTCTCAGAGTAAAAAAATAAAACACTTAAGTAGTTTAACAACCAGTCTATATAGCTAACAACCAATTGTTGACATTTTATTGAAATTTTAACCCCCAATTCATCTTCTTCTCTAAATGAATCTATGACCGGTATGTGCTGTTGGACCATGCAGCCCTCTCTAACCCTCAGCTAAACCAAAGTGTGGTGAATTAGCACCGTATTGTCATCCGCCCAAACTGTGACGGCAACCTCTCGGCATCACTGACATCCTTAATGACAGAGATATTAGCATCCGGTCTTCATGTAACTTTATAAATGTCTGCTGTCACTGTGAGCAGAAAAACATATGAACGTTCTACAGAAATTACGATATAATGGAAAAAAATAACGTGCTATTTTTACAGCTCCCCTGCCTCACTCGCACTCCCAAAGTTGTGTCCCTCAACTAACAACTATTTATCCCCGTATTACGCCCTCAACCCTGGGAAATCCTCCTAGAGACAGTCATGTGAAAGACCCCCTTTAGTAAGGCCGGGTAGTCAGTGACTCTGAAGAGATGTCGGTGATAGGAGGCGACGCCCCGCTGGTCTGCTGTGGCCAGGTCACGCAGGAGTTGTTCGTTCACCAGATCGCCAGCAGACAGCACGAATATCTCAATGCCCGCCCTCTTCACTTCCGCAAGCCTGCTCTTGATGCCGGCATGTGCGATATTCGGGGATCGTCCGTTGGACAGCAGCAGTAGCTTCTTTCTTGTTACGCTGCGGGTTTTGAAGGCCTCGACGGAGAAGCCAAGGGCTGCCTCGATATTCGTGCCCTCGTTAAGGTAATGGGCCGAGTCGATCTGTTCGGCCACCTGTGCGTAGTTTGTGGAGAAGGGGACCACCGGCGCAGCCTCATTGCTGTACTGAGCCACGGACACCTGGACCCGATGCTCGGTCTTCGACGTGAGGAATTGCTTGGCGAGCCTCTTCACAAACTCCTGGGTCATCCCAAAATTCTTGGACCCGACGCTGGCAGAGCTGTCCATCATCATCAAGATGTCAGTGTTTCCCGGGAAGGTGACTAGAATATGAAGGAAACAGGCGGTTGGCGTGCTTTGAGAAGGACAGAGCATACACCTTGGATGTATATGGATCGGCGACTTCAGACAGACTTACTTTCACATTTGTAAGTCGGGCACTTCTTTCCTGTAAAAGAGAAATATTCACCAGTGTCACCAACGACCACAAGATATTGGAACATTTTGAGTTTAGTGAACCAAAATGAGTAAAAATCCAATGTGCCAGTACGCTTTCACATTTACTCCATTCACACTTTCAGTCACGGCACATTCCGGAATTCACCAACCTCTTTAATTCTCACATTCCCAGCTACCCATTCTTTCCATTGATAGCGCTACATTTTTTGCGCAAATCATTGACAATAATTTTCATTTGGCTCAATTTTACAGAACGAGGCAAAACAACTTACTGATCCACACTGAGTCACCCAAAGTTTTGACAGAGATGTAACTGGAGTCGAAACACACACACGCTAAACTGCATGTGTGACGTGAATGTCAGCTGATTAGATGTCGGGGGATGGGACTTTCTCCTGCCGCGTGGAGGAACACCCTACTTAATATACAAGATGTCTGAAACTGGCCTACATCTGTTTGTAAACACGGATTTTACAAGAGGCACGTCTTGTGAGATATTTCTGTGCTATGTTTGGTCCTTTCTTTGTATTTTCACATTTTCCATTAAATCACGATGGAAAAATAACTGAAATTCCGATTAATTAATTAGGTCCCACTTTACAATAAGGCTCCCTTCTGCCACTTTTAAATGGTAGTAACTTATTAATAAAAAGAAAACTACTATAATTTGTTTATAATTGTCTATTCATAATGTAAAAAGTTACAACCTAATTAATAACCTGATTGTACAGCATTCAAAAACCCTTCATATTGTAAAGCGGTACCATTAATCAAAAAGAGATAATATATTCTTTACCAGGCGGCATGGTGTTGCAGTGGTTAGCACTGTTGCCTCACACCTCTGGGACCCGGGTTCGAGTCTCCGCCTGGGTCACACGTGTGTGGAGTTTGCATGTTCTCCCCATGTCGTCATGGGGTTTCCTCCGGTTTCCCCCCGCAGTCCAAAAACATGCTGAGGCTAATTGGAGTTACTAAATTGTCTGTAGGTGTGCATGCGTAAGTGAATGGTGTGTGAGTGTGCCCTGCGATGGGCTGGCCCCCCATCCTGGGTTGTTTCCTGCCTCGTGCCCATTGCTTCCGGGATAGGCTCCGGACCCCCCGCGACCCAATAGGATAAGCGGTTTGGAAAATGGATGGATGGATATTCTTTACCATTCCAAAATAAAGATCTTTCATCTGGACATTTTGATGAGACTAAAGCATACCTGAACATATACTTCTCGTCACGTTCTGCAAGAACCCATCCTGAAGCAGTTCTTCGAAGCTACTGATTGTGATGGGATCTCTGCCGGCTTCCGCGTTCCCGTTTCCGGGACACGACAGCTCCTGCATCTGCTCTGTGTTCTGCTCCCTTCCGAAGTAATCCTGAACACCTATGCCGTCCACCTGACAGGGTATACGCAGGATGGCTCAGGCAACAAGGGCCAAGAGCGCTGTACAAACGCTCCAGATGCCGTCCGCTCTCCGCTACCTACCTTGACGCCGCTGTTGCACAGAACGTTAAGCGAGACGTCATCCCTGCTGATATCCGAGCGGCCATCAGTCAGGACCACAGCCCTGACTTCTTTCGTCTTCATCAGCTTGACGACTTCATCCAGGGTGACTTTCAGGGCCTGCCCAGTGTACGTGGCTTCAGCCAGCCATTTCATGTTCATCACTGCTCTGGACACACAGAGAAATGGAAAAAAGTCGCCATCTGTTCTGAGACTTGCTGGGATGTTTTTTGGTAGGTCTACTAGCAACTTTTCAGCCTGTTTGCCGGAGCATTCTATGGTGACCATACTCTTTAAATGTCAAGAGGGTAGTGGCGCTGTCTTGGCCGAGAATCAACTTCTCCTGGGACTTGTCTCCACTGTACTGGACCACAGCCACTTCGGACTCCCTGCCATCGAACTGGGGGATCAGAGGAGAGAAGCCGTCAAGCCTGATTACCAGATGGATGGGGGGGGGGGGGGGGGGGCATCACCACAAGGGCCGCCCCATTCCTGCCCCAGCAAGGTCACTCACATTGATTTTTTGGTCTGACACCAGTCGATCAAGAACAGCCACGATGAACTTCTTGGAAAGGAGGAAGTTTTGTGCGCCGATGCTCTCCGAGCTGTCCACCACGAAGATGAGGCTCAGCGGGCCACACTTGCACTCTGACAAAGACCAACAGCGGCACAGTTTTCAGGGGACCATCAACTTGACAACAGAAGGTGGGCTATTGATACGCTTCCATGCTGACAGAATCAGAACACGTGACTTAGCAATGAGAGATATGAAAATATATTTACTTACCACAGCAAGCTGCAGGAAAAGAAAAATGCATTTGTAAACACAGCTCTGGAAATTCTATACCATACATTCTATACCATTCTATACTACACATGCATAAAGTCAGGGTATAAAAGTGAGTACTTACAACACATCTTCCTGATAATATCCAAAATTTCACAGTCCTGCAAATCAATGCAGAAACCGTCATGCATTTGAAACAGCGAATCGCACAGCAGGATTCCTGCACCATTTTTCTGTCCGACCTGATTTATCAAACAATTTTTCTGCTATTCCATTTGATCTTTTTCTCAACATGTAAACGTGCAGCAGTCTTATAGGTCTCAAACCAAACGCCGGAGCTCAACTCACGAATCCTGAGTGACATCTTTAGTAATAAACGTTTTGTGGGGTCTAAATGGGATGGTTAGAATTTTGGTGATTTTACTCATAAGTCCACTGCTCAGTTCCATTTCATTTGTACCTACATCCATTCCGGGATGTCCCTCTCGTCCAGCTCCACCCTAAGACATGGAACAAAACCATCACAAATGGGGAATTCGTCAGCTAGGCCACATACACCTTAGTGACGCTAATCACCCAGGAGAAAGGCAAGGCAGACCTTTCTTTGGGAAAAGCGTCCGTGCGATTTCTGTTACTTTATCTGCTTGAATCCCAGCCTCTCAGGCCAGTCGAGGACCTACTCTGTACACAAAAGACCAGGGCTTTATTTCCAGCGTTCTATCCTTAGAACTCTAGCACTTGACTGTGAGAACACAGGAACATGAGGCATTATAAACACACCGGCCTCCAGGTTTACAGGAGATCTGTCTCTCACCACGGTTTCACCACAGCAATGACATCTGACCACAGCCGCGTCCTCGTGAGTCGTTAGATCTCAGTCAGAATCCAGGCTACTCAACGAGCCCGTAACTCAAATGCAGTGTTTACTGCACTGGCAGGATAACTTCAAGCTGTAGACTCTTGTCTTTTTTTGGAGAGGGTTATGGGCCCCTACTGAATTCATGTTTTAATTCTGTTCTGCTGCTCCACTGTGATTTAATTCATCATCTGGGCCTTCACATCTCACATATTCTGTCAAACTGTTTACATTCGCTCCTAATAGATTATAACCTTAACAATGTTCACTTTTCTCCAATATAAATATGCCTTCAAACGTATTTAATTCTAAAACTTACCCATGAGACTTCTCAGAAAAATGGACAAATACTCACAGGCTTCCCTTCCGGTCCTCTGTACCCTTTTGCTCCTTTAGGTCCAGGATTTCCAGGCAAGTTATTCTGAGGTAAACAGACCAGAAAACATCCTGCGATTAATTTATTTTCAACTGAGGGTGGAGTCAGATCCCTGGGCAGGAACTGTGAAAGAACTGGTGAGGAAAGCATGCGGGAACAAGCCAGAAAAATGCAAGATATGCTGCTTGATTTGGGTGACATTGGCTGCAAAGCAAAAAAAATTAAACAGCATCAGTACCACCCTTCTATTACTTAAGCGCTTAGTCCAACGCTTTGTGAAACGTCATAGGAGAGACTCTAGCCCAACAGTGGCTGCTCCAGTTTCCAGATATTTACTGATATTTTGTCAGGCACTGTCTTGCCTAAATGCTGATGAGATGTACATTAGGCAAACTGTTAGGTTTTCGCAGCTGTTGGAGGCAGCTGGAGTGTCTGCCTGCTCATGCCGAGCCCCTGTGAGTTATTTCAGGTTGACAAAACGATCCCAGATCCCAGCCAGCTCTCCCATCCCACTGAAGACACCATTTTTTTGGTGCCAAGTTCCAGCTTTGCCTGTTGACCTGAGTGGCTTGTAAATTCTGTGAACGTTTAGCCGGGCCAGCTTTCACCCTGCATGGAGAAGCAGCTGGGCAGAAAGAATGTGAACCTGGCAGATCACTTTTGACTTCCTGACGCCATACTGCATCTGTAAACACACGAACAGAAGGATCGCCCGTCTGACACGAGGCTGCACTTTTTAACCCGTGAGTAATTAACCCAAGGGCAGCATGTGGCTCAGTGAGCTAAGCCTGTGTGTCTGTAATCAGACGGTTGCTGGTCCAAACCCAGCTTCAGCACATTTGCAGGTCCTTGTGGAAGGTGAGTGCTCTTCGCAGACAGCTTACTCTACAAAGAGCAAGTTGAGAGAGGCATAAAAGCAATTTCCCCACAGGGATCAATGAAGTGTCGATTATTATTATTATTATTATCCATCCATCCATCCATTTTCCAAACCGCTTATCCTACTGGGTCGCGGGGGGTCCGGAGCCTATCCCGGAAGCAATGGGCACGAGGCAGGGAACAACCCAGGATGGGGGGCCAGCCCATCGCAGGGCACACTCACGCATCAGTCACTCACACATGCACACCTACGGGCAATTTAGCCACTCCAATTAGCCTCAGCATGTTTTTGGACCATGGGGGGAAACCGGAGTACCCGGAGGAAACCCCACGACGACATGGGGAGAACATGCAAACTCCGCACACATGTGACCCAGGCAGAGACTTGAACCCGGGTCCCAGAGGTGTGAGGCAACAGTGCTAACCACTTCACCACCATGCCGCCCCCTTATTATTATTATTATTATTATTATTATTATTATTTTTATTAACATCAGGCAGTTAAGTTTTCCAACTCAAAAGAACGAAATGTAACCAAATGATGAGACAACACTGACGAAACTGTCTGGATCTTGCATGGGGCTGAAAGAACCTTTATTGTACATCTTCCATCCTGGAGATTTATTTAATTTTTTTTCCATGAGTGGTTCAAAACTTCAGTGGAGTTAATGTGCCACGAGCCAGGCCAGGACTGCATGCACGATGCGTATGCTGAGTTCCGAACGACTCAGAGCTCAGAAATGTCCAACATCCTTCTCGAAGAAGTACTGTGGAACGCTATCGAGGTCGGAGCTCTGACTGTTGGACTCGGGCCAATTTCACATACCCCGACTACGAGGGTGCTGTCACGTCAGACAATATGGCTGCCTCCACAGGCGCGATTACCGTGGACGATAAAAAATCAAGTGAAGGCCATATAGAGCGATGTTTTCTGATTAAACTGCAATAAAGATACTGCAATTAAAGCTAAAACTGATTATGTATGTGTAGTGGGGACGGCCGATAGGGGTAAACTCCGCCCTCGTAGAGTATTTAAAGATGGGGGCTGCCACACTACACGTGTTTATGATTGGATACGAGCTAACCTTGTCGCTTTGTTTGACTGAAATTGCGGTGATCATTTTGAGAACTTGGTTAATAATCTGGTTAGGCTTTTGTGTGTAGGTCTTTAAGTTTGGAACAAAGGAATTGTTGTTGTGATTTTCATTTTCTTTTTTTCTTAAATAGTTTTTTTTTGTGTATATTGTGTAATCCATTCCTTTGTAAAATAAAACACCTTATTATACAACAGTCTCTTCACTTAACCGAAAGCTAAGGGAAAGTCTAATATTGCTAAGTATTTAGCTGCATGGATAGGGTTAGCAGTCCATAGCTGACACGTCTCTATTCACAATCAGAGATGAATGTGTTTATTAATTAATCAACCTCTCAGGGTTGCCATGCTTATGCAATTGTATAGACAAACTCGGTTTATAATTCATAATCATATAATATGATATTATTACTTTATATAATAATCAGAGTTGGGTAATTCAGGGCCTGAGAGTAAAGGTCCAGGCTGGAACTTTGTTCCAGTCCTCTGTGACTGTGACTCTGTGACTGTGACTCTGTGACTGTGACTCTTTATGCTCAACTGGTTGGTTGTAACAAAACCCTGGTCTGGACTTTTACTCTCTGGACCTGAATTACCCAACTCTTATAGTCATTTATTGTACGATAAAATGATATTACTGAGTCATCCATACTGATGTTTCTAGCTCGGAACTCGGGCATTTTGAACTTGGAAACTCCGACCTCCGACTTGGCTGGAATGCAGCCATACGTCATATGAGAGAAATTAAATTACAGCTTATTGCTGGCTAGAACCTCAAATGTTATAGAAAACAACAGGACATAAGAATTAGTGCCTTAAAGACTAAAAGTGAAATACAATGCACTGGCCTGACAGTAAAACACAAAGTCAGACATCGGTTGAAATACGGTAAGAGTTGGAGGCCATGATAAAGGACATGTTGTCCTACGTAGAGCAGCCACATAATTAAAAAGTATAATTACAACATTATCCCAATCTGTTGAGTCAAGCCGGTCACACGTGACTCTCAGCATTTTTATTCAGCTGGACTCTATCATCACGTGTGTTTACTGGAAGAAAGCCGCCATTTAATCTCCATGTCTCTCGTTGACAGACCCAGTAGATGAAAGACGGAGATGAAGCCTGTGTGGTACGTTCAGTCTCTCGGGGTGGGCCAAATCCTGACTTTTCTTTTATTTTTGTTTATGGTCTACTGCAAATTTAAGATAATTTATTCTATAGAAAATCCATTCCTTCACATTTCATCTACATCACATCTGTACGCAAACTGGTATGATTTGATGCAGTAATAATGATCTTGAGTTTCCCCTACATTCACCTTCCACTATCTAATTTTTACACTTAAATGGATTAGAAGTATTTGTTCACAGAGAAAAAAACTTGTCTTTTTTTAATTGGCAGGAGGAGGCCGACCACATATAAGGGCAGCAGTGGAGGAGGCAATTTTCCAAGGGGGACAAATTTAACTGAGTGCCCCCCCAAGGCTGGGACCCCCCCCCCATCCCTGGGAAGCTGACATATCTCAGCTCAGATAAAGGTCCGGAGTAATGATGTTCTGCGATCTGAACGTCACACACAGCTTTAAAGCAGGATTTCTTTCATTCCCTGCGGTTCAGCTCTGACATTCATCTTCTCGTGCCTTATGAAGGTCACGCCTCGGCTCAGATGGCCGTCCATGAATCTCAGGCGATAATTCAGGGGATTATCAAGTCGGCATCAAAAGCCTCTTGAGCATAAAAGGTAAAAAAAGAAAAATATCCTCAGAACCGTTTATCAAGCCAGTGCTGGCAATAAAAATTGCCCTGATAAGTAAGTTTGTGGGTTTTAACGTAAATAATTTCACTTTATAATTCACAATGTCTGCAGTGTAATCGCTGGACATTTTCCCTGCTTCCAGATTGAAAGATCGCCAGGATGAGCGCTATAAACAGCTGGGCAGAGGGGAGCGGCTGGAGAACAAGCAGGAGACCCTAATTAAAACAAAGAGGACACTGGCCCAGTAACAAATGCATGTCAGGGTCCAATGCTAAGCAGGCATGACTCTGGGGTCTGGGGGCGCGACGAGCAGCCCCATGCGCTCAGCTTCCATTTCACAGCTAGGCACATTTATAATATGAAGGGGGGGCTGGTCGGTGTCCCCACGAGGTGTCTGTTTCTAAGACGCTGGAAGATTCATGTCTGACACCAACAATCACATCACGTGCAAAATTGCTTCAATTTAAGCCAATGAAACTCCGTATGCTATACGTACTCCATTGTAGCCATCGTCCATAAACTTGTACCCTGATACATATCCACTAATGAACTCCTGATTTACCAACTCACGTTCTGCATACTTTGGAAATTCTGTTTAACAAGAACCCAGTACGAAAATAAAGGTTCTACTTTTAGGGAAGCATTGTAGCTTTAAGAAGTGGGGAAAATGAACGAAAATGGTCACACGTGCAGGGCTGGTTTCTCGTCTGTTTCCATGTGACCCTTATTTCCTCGTCCCCATGACAACAAAACGTAGACAGCTGCAGGAGCTCAAAACACAACGCTGCTCTGAAGCACTTCAGCACAGCTCCAGATGAAAGCGATACACACGAATCTGCATGCTTACAGTTCTGTATATGTCTGCATGTCTCTGAGATTACCCCGGCGATTAACTTCAATGCTTCATGGACTAATCAGCCCTAATTTGTTTTAAATTAATGAAAATGAAGAGGGGACTCACATCTGTGCCGGGGTCACCTGGATCCCCGTCATCTCCTTTGGGTCCTGGAGTTCCTTTAGATCCCTGGAAGAAAAAGTGGAGAAAGTCTACATTCTATCTACTGGTTTCTATCTTCCAGTGGCGATGATACTGTCATTGCTCAAAGGCTTTATCTGTTTGTCTCCCAGAATCCCATAAAATCATTATAATTTATCTCCAGCTGTAATGCCTGAGGGGAGGAAAGTAAAGGTATACCGGCTCTCCTGGGTCTCCTCTGGGGCCAGGGTAACCCTGTGAGAAAAACAGAGGGATGTCAGTGTCTCGGCAGTGCGGGGGATTGTGGGAGATGCGCTCCTTCGATACACCGTCATGCTGTCAGGTAGGTATTTTGGTGACCTGGAAGCCAGGGCAGCCCTGGGTGCCATTTCCTACTTCTCCTACTTCACCCTGTGAAAGGAGAAAAGGACAAATTAGAGATGTGATCTGCTCAGTCTGTTTAGACACACATAAAGTCTGTGAAATGATGTCACCAATACCACATAGGCAAGGTGCTGTGTACTTGGTTTTCTTGGCACAATTACTAGGAAGGAGATGTTCTGGAATTAATCTGGGAGACTCTTATCTCTTCCAATGGGAGTGTGCTTAATGGATGTCCATGGCAGGGGTCCAAGGATTCTGATATGCGTGAATCATACCTGATTGTTAAAATGTATGGAGTTTGTGCGAGAAAATGTCAAGCTGGCATATTGTGAACATACTGTGATCCAAGTTCTTAAATAATCCAGACCAAATATATACAAATGCAGTATATTTATATGGACACGTTAGGCTGCACACCTGAAGTGGAAAAACTATTACGAACGCTGGATGGATGTGGACAGCTTATCTGAGGGAATTGTTCAGAGGACTGATACATAATGAGCCTTTGAGAATCCTCTCTTGTTGCTAGGGCCAAATGAATGAATGTTACATTTATATGGTCCTTTTCAAGTTAACCAAAGCACTCTACAGAGTCAATGGGGAGCCACTTCAACCACCACCACTATGTAGCCCCCCACCTGGATGATATGATGCCAACCATTCTGTGCCAGTATGCTCAACAGCAGCTAAGGTGGTGAAGGGCCTAGAAGATAATATACCAGTTATATAGAGGGGATGATTAGGAGAGCAGATTTGAAAAGGCCAGGGTGGGCAGCGTTAGCCAGGACATCAGGGTACCACCCCTACTCTTTCAAAAGATGCCCAAGGACCTTTAATGACCCCAGAGAGTCAGGACCCCGCTTTTACATCTCATATGAAGGACAACACCATTATTACAGCACAGTGTCCCAGTCACTGTACCAGGACATCAGGGTACCACCCCTACTCTTTCAAAAGATGCCCAGGGACCTTTAATGACCCCAGAGAGTCAGGACCCCGGTTTTACATCTCATATGGAGGGCAGCACCATTTTTACAGCACAGTGTCCCCGTCACTGCACTAGGACACTGGGGTCCACACTGACCACTGGATGGGCTGACCTGTTGGCCACAGCACCACCTCTTCCAGCAGCACCCCAGCTTTCCTAGTTGGTCTCCCATCCAAGTACTGGCCAGGCCTAAACCTGCTTAGCTTTAGACAGATTTCCTGTTCTGAAGTGCAGGTGGAATGACTCACCTTTGCGCCAGACAAGCCCCTGTCACCTGGAGACCCTTTAATTCCCCGCGGCCCCCTTGGTCCCTGAGGAACACAAAGAAAGATACTGCAGTTACAAGCATGAATATGCAGAGATTATACGGGTCAACATAAACATTGCCACCCCTCTGTGGTGTGTGAGGTCAATCTGCAGATTGGTATTGGGACATTGATTCATTCATTTATAGCTGTGTTTCCCAATCCTGTCCGCGGGAACCCAGAGTCAGTCCACATTTTTGCTCCCTCCCAGCTCTGGGAGCAAAAACATGGACTGTCTGTGGGTCCAAGAGGAGCAGATTTGGAAACACACATCTATATTATTACCAGAAATTCTTATAACAGATTTACAGCAAGACAGCCTGTCAAGTTTACGGTGGGGGTTGCCATAATGAGCACAAAGACTAACCTCAACTCCGGGCAGACCTTCATCTCCTCTGTATCCCGCAGTGCCAGGGCGACCCTTTTCACCCTGAAAATAAGATATATATTTGTGAGAATGTTTACCATCCAAGGAGTGCAACTCTCTGGCAGCTCATCTATGTGCCCTGTGCTGCCTCGGTAGGATCCAAACCCCCCAGCACTGGAAAAGCAACTGGAAGGTGGATGGATCTCAGACACAATTCAGAGAAACGTAAATGTCCATTTTGCGAACACAGTGGGGGGATGATGCTACGATTAATTGTTTAGTGGCTTCCTGGGGGGTTAAGGCAAGGAAATCTCAGGGGTTACAGCAAACAACGCAGCTACAGAATATAGGCATTCCGGACTGAGGCTGCACTTCTGCGATTTTCTGAATCTGCAGTCAGTTTGGAAACCAGAAAATGAAAAAGACAGCCAGCTGGTGCCTTTGCTCTGGGCCATAAAATAAGCTTCGTTCTGTCAAACAATCCAAAGAAATGTCTTCTCTGTCCCATGGAGAAATCTGTACCATAGAAGAATCAACTAAGCACCAAAGAACCTCTGGCTTGGCTGCAGGATTTCTTCAGACTTTCTGGAGAACTTAGAGAACTTCTCCTTCTGCCTGCCAACTTGGAGGCTTTGCAGTGCACTGCATTGCTCCCCCCCCCACCCCACCCCACCCCACCCCCACCCCCCAACTCTAACTGGAAACAAATGTGTGCTAAGGGGAACAATAAAACAAGGCTGGAACTCTGACTCTGACTATGTTCCAAAGGTTTAAACCAAAACAAATGGAATTCTGACATTTTATTTTAAAAGGATTTTTAATAAGGAATAATGTCACAAAGCTTCATAGAGCCTTGGGTCTAAGGTCCCCGGAGGGAAAGTCCGAGGTGACAATGACAATAACTGCTTGTGGAAGTTTTACTTACATAAAAATGTTCTGAGGGCAGAAATAAAAATGATTGGCCAGAGAGGTAACCAATCAGATTGTAGAGGAGGTGGGACCAAGGAACTAGAGGAGGCAGGACCAAGATTGATTATTTTTATAATGATGATATAAATCATTTTTCCTTCTGCCCTCAGAACATTTTTATGCAAGTAAACTTTCCATGAGGAAAAACTCCCTCAAAAACAGAACAGAAGTTTGGGAGGCACCAGACTCGAACAGAAAGTCCATTCTTGCCTGGACGGCCCTAAGTGATACATGATTAGAATCTCAAAGAGGTGGATGTAGTATCTTCTAGACAGCATGTACTCCAGCCTACCCAACAAGCGGAAGCTGGGCTGTAGAGAAGCTGGCTGCTACCAGGAGATAAGCTGCGTTAGCAATGTGCTCAACAACCAGCTTCCATCTTTTAACTCCATCTGCCATTTTCACTAAAGAAATTCCACTCTTGTCAGCCCTGTAACTTTCCTGTAGAAATCTCTAAACCTCTGGGGTCCAGGGGTAGGAAACACACTTTCACTGACTTCATAAACTTAATTCATGGCAAATAAATTATTTATTATATATTTCTTTTGCCATTACACTCAACTTTATCCATCCATCCATCCTTCTTCCAAACCGCTTATCCTACTGGGTCGCGAGGGGTCCGGAGCCTATCAATGGGCACGAGGCAGGGAACAACCCAGGATGGGGGGCCAGCCCATCGCAGGGCACACTCACACACCATTCACTCACACATGCACACCTACGGGCAATTTAGCAACTTCAATTAGCCTCAGCATGTTTTTGGACTGTGGGGGGAAAGCGGAGTACCCGGAGGAAACCCCATGACGACATGAGGAGAACATGCAAACTCCACACACATGAGACCCAGGCAGAGACTCGAACCCGGGTCCCAGAGGTGTGAGGCACCCCAGAGGGTTAACCCACATATTAAGCAAGGTATCCTCAAGCTGTGAGTTAATACAACAGGAAGCTGGAAAGGCCCATCATCCATTGTGATCCGGAGCTGTAAAGAAATGGCTCTCCAGAGCTGGCATTGCATGCCGCCCTACTGCACAATCCGTAGGTCAACAAGTAGCGCGTTGTGTGAACAACACCAAGGTTGTGGGTCCAAACCACGGGGAGCTGGCATTCCCTTCCCTCTCCTGTAAGTCACGTTGGGTAATAACAGCTGATAAATAGAGCTAAAAGCAAATGACCGGCCATCACGCGATGAGAAAGGATGTTCGTTCCGCGGCGTGGTATTTATTGCCCGTTGGTTTCTCTTACCGGATCTCCGTTAGCGCCAGGGGGGCCCTCCCGACCGGGTTCACCCCGAGGTCCTAAATCGCCCTATGGGAAGAGCAGGAGGATTACATCACTGGCCAATGCATATTCACATATGCGATTTTTAACATTCTGAAAATATCACAAAAAATAACTTTCACGGGATGACTCACGGCGTCTCCACGCGGCCCCCGATTTCCACGGGCTCCCTGCTCGCCATTCTCTCCTACTGGACCCTGGCAACAATTATACCCACAGGAAGTTTATTAGAAGGAGTTACCAGAACAGAAAACAATCAGGAAAATCCCCATATGCTGAACTGAACTGAACACCCACTCTGCTCTGCATCCACAAATATCAAAAAATCGCAACTAATCTAGTAGGAAATGATTAATATGGCAGCATTACCAGCTCCCCGCGGGGTCCATCACGGCCCGAGGCTCCCTGAAAGAGACACCAAACAATTAAGGAGTCGAGGAAGACATTCATCAGTGCAGGCACCTAGCAGTCTACATGCACCTGGCAGTCTACAGGCACCTAGCAGTCTACATGCACCTGGCAGTCTACAGGCACCTGGCAGTCTACATGCACCTGGCAGTCTACAGGCACCTGGCAGTCTACATGCAACTGACGTAAACCCTTCAGAATACCTGTTTAGCAGACACAGCCAGTCTATTACAGAAGACACAGATACATTCAAACCCAGAACTGACATCTCTAGATGTCTGCTATAATGTTCCTGCACTTGCTGAGCCACTCTGCATCCCCATATCACACAGCTCCCTGCTGCACAGCCTTTCATTGCACAGGTGACAAGATCAACTTACATCATCTCCTCTCTCTCCCTTGTCTCCGTTGAAGCCCTTCGGTCCCCTGTTGCCCTGTTAAAATGAAACAGATAAAATGCAAACACATCTGAAAGAAAAAACTGAACAAAGCTTTTTTATCAGAAAGTACCAGGCCTCCCCACCTCATGACATCACCTGCCCTCCCTCCTCACTTCCTGGGCAGGGCCTCCCCACCTCATGACATCACCTGCCCTCCCTCCTCACTTCCTGGACCAGGCCTCCCCACCTCATGACATCACCTGCCCTCCCTCCTCACTTCC
Source organism: Brienomyrus brachyistius (assembly GCF_023856365.1). NCBI lineage: Eukaryota > Metazoa > Chordata > Actinopteri > Osteoglossiformes > Mormyridae > Brienomyrus > Brienomyrus brachyistius. The sequence continues at coordinate 1,232,488 of NW_026042337.1, read as the reverse complement.
TGGACCGGACCTCCCCACCTCATGACATCACCTGCCCTCCCTCCTCACTTCCTGGGCAGGGCCTCCCCACCTCATGACATCACCTGCCCTCCCTCCTCACTTCCTGGGCAGGGCCTCCCCACCTCATGACATCACCTGCCCTCCCTCCTCACTTCCTGGACCGGACCTCCCCACCTCATGACATCACCTGCCCTCCCTCCTCACTTCCTGGACCGGACCTCCCCACCTCATGACATCACCTGCCCTCCCTCCTCACTTCCTGGGCAGGGCCTCCCCACCTCATGACATCACCTGCCCTCCCTCCTCACTTCCTGGGCCGGACCTCCCCACCTCATGACATCACCTGCCCTCCCTCCTCACTTCCTGGACCGGACCTCCCCACCTCATGACATCACCTGCCCTCCCTCCTCACTTCCTGGACCGGACCTCCCCACCTCATGACATCACCTGCCCTCCCTCCTCACTTCCTGGGCAGGGCCTCCCCACCTCATGACATCACCTGCCCTCCCTCCTCACTTCCTGGACCGGACCTCCCCACCTCATGACATCACCTGCCCTCCCTCCTCACTTCCTGGACCGGACCTCCCCACCTCATGACATCACCTGCCCTCCCTCCTCACTTCCTGGGCAGGGCCTCCCCACCTCATGACATCACCTGCCCTCCCTCCTCACTTCCTGGGCAGGGCCTCCCCACCTCATGACATCACCTGCCCTCCCTCCTCACTTCCTGGACCGGACCTCCCCACCTCATGACATCACCTGCCCTCCCTCCTCACTTCCTGGACCGGACCTCCCCACCTCATGACATCACCTGCCCTCCCTCCTCACTTCCTGGACCGGACCTCCCCACCTCATGACATCACCTGCCCTCCCTCCTCACTTCCTGGACAGCCACACACTGTGTCCCTTTACCTTAATGCCAAGCTGGCCACTGGGGCCTTGCCTTCCTGGCCCCCCATCTTCTCCTGGATCTCCCTGGAGGCAATAAAGCAGGTGATTAGTCCACTTTGCCGCTTGACTCTTTGTCCAGAGCAGTGTTGATGAATAGGTCAGCTTTCCAAACAGGCTATATAACTAAACGTCCGAATGGAAAAATGTCCTTACTTTAACTCCTCTGGTACCAGACGGTCCAGGGTCTCCTTTCGGACCCGGTTCTCCTGGCAATCCCTGTAGCAGAAAACAGACAAAACTTTAACTGAATGAAAATTAAGAGAAAAAAGACAATAAACGGCACATTTATCTTACCAAATCTAATAATTAGCAGCACCAGATGAACTCCAAAGAAGCCTCCTCAGTGCACAAGGTCAGGAGGTACAAAATGAAAACATGAAAATCTACCATGGCCATTAGGGTTTGAGGTGTTCATTTATAAATTCAAGGTAACCTAGAAGGTTAACTGCTCTGCATGAAGGCCAAGATACTTTTACCACTGTGTCTAGCTTCCACTAGTTTCCATCTTCAGCACTGCAAAACGTCAGATGTAAGTGTAAGTAAAAACCTCTTCTGGGGTCTATTGTTCAATCTCAGACGCATCCTCAGGGCGTTGCTGCATTCCACTACCATCTCCCATTCGAATCCCAAGTATAGAAAAACACGGCTTTACTCCAGTTCTAACATATAAAAGCTAAGCTGAATTTCATGAGTGAAGATAAGCATAGACTAAATAAATAATGGAGTCTTTGGACTCAGTACAACTTTGGGGCTTATTTAAAAAAAAAAAAACCATCAAAAAGGTGCAGCGCCCCCTTCAGGATGTCTGCAATGACCACAGTTACAGTGGCCTGTCTGAGTCCACAGACAGATGGGCTACAGGGACTGTTTTTACAAAGTGCTACATATATAAACACATTGGTGAGTAGCATAAACACTTGGGAGGGGGCATTTTACACAGAGTTGACTTACATCACCGCCTTGCTCTCCTTTGCAGCCCGACAACCCCGATAATCCAGCTTCACCCTATAAAGAGAAGAGCTCATGAACACAGATCCCAGATACCCCCCTCCCCCCATCACATTACTGTTCTCCATCTTTTTTGTTTATGTAAGACATTTCCATTATTTAGCTTTCTGTAGCAGCCAGACCCTGGTCCACTGCAGATAGTTAAAGACAATCACTGGATTTTTTGCAGTCTTTTGGAATATTTCACAAACAGATGTTGGTTTTCAACCTCGTGCCAGCAGAGCTAACATCCAGTGCTTCACCCACTGCATGTTACATGAAAAGCATGACGCCCACATAGCGTAGGGCTACGGTGATGCCCTAATCGCTGAATAAAATGTCCACCTTGTGTGGAGTGTATTCAGCAGGCAAATTTATGTAGCCCTACTGGAATGCACACAAGCTGAGGTTCTCACCTTAAGCCCATCTACACCATCGAGCCCAGGGCGTCCTTTGTCTCCCTAGAGAAGACATGGAGAGGATTGAAATGATACAGAAGAGAGAAGGAACAGACAGGTCTGCAGAGACACAGCGGGTCTAAGACAACCCAAGTTGAAATTCTCATAAGCACATCACTCACCTTGAATCCTTTGAAACCCCGAGTTCCCTTGATGAGAATGATGAAGAAACCATTAGCAGAGAGTCAGTCTTCATACAAACATCATAAATGCCATCAGACAACACTGTCCAATAATATATTGATGGTAAAGTTGGGTTCTTACTAAGGCTGGGCGGTATGCCCTAAAAATGATATCACATTTTCACATGAACATTTTTACAGTATCGATATTTATCACGATATTCTAAAATTCGTACATAGAAAATAGTAAAATATGACAGGTGGTTTAATTTTTTTCTGATTACGATGACCAAATTGTTTTACTAATAGCTATGGAGCATGTGACAGGTATGACGATAAATTACAGCAACAACAGACAGATGGAACTTTTAAAACAGTACAGTATAACTGTTAATTACTCAAGAAATCAAGCGTTTTCGGCTATATTCTACACAATATTGTAATTGACGACGATATGAATGTGCGTAATCAATATACGATATTTTACCGATGTATCGCCTTAATTTTTACATTTCAGCGATGATACTTCAGTAAGTCAATCCATCAACGATTCATGCACCGGTTAGAGTGGTGCAGAGTCTGCATCTCTGTGAGCATCTCTGTGAGCGTCTCTGTGAGCATCACAGGAGATAATGGATTGGAAGCAGGCCCTACCATGTTACCCTTGATTCCTTTGTCACCCTGCAAGAGAGGAATAAGTAAGCATCAATTACGCCACACCAGCCAGAGCCGGACTGAGGAAAGTCCAACACACAGATATCAAAGTCCATTCACGTGGGTCACATCTGGCCTACAGCACAAACCTATTTCTCATTTAAATTTATAAGAAGAATCTAGCAGATAACGTCAGATAAAATCAGATTTACAAATGTAATTTACACATAGTAAATATTTCAACCAATCAGCCACAAAGTTTGGGTCATACTGTTATATCCTTAATAAATAAGTCTTGGTTGGCCGGCAAATTCAGTGGTGGTTTTTAATGTGGATCTTTGAAACAAGGCTGCCTACCTTCATCCCCTGGTAACCTGCAGGTCCTGGGTCACCTGGACGTCCCTGTCAGGACATAAGTGAAGGTGTCACTTTGCGGAGGAGTACACACTGCAGTTGCTCAGGCTGCGTACGTTACGCAGGTGTACGCTCTTCCCACTAGGTGTCTGCATTACTGGGTGATGCCTTCGGGGGCAGAACACTCACAGTATTAATCTCCCGACTTTGACAGTAATAATCAGGTCATTTTCGGTTCTTTATCACGCATGTAAATAAAATGCATCTGTATAGCGCCTTTCACAGCGTCACAAAGCACCATACCAGAAGGAAAATAATAAAATACAGAAAGCAGACCTACCCAAAAGCCACCCTAAAGAAATGCGTCTTGAGCTTACACTTAAACTATTTAACAGATTCCACGATCTCACAGGCGAGTGCACTGCCTTCTTTAAATAGTTGCTGTTTCTTGACTCCTTCTGTTCTGTCACTACATACATTCACCTGTCACACAGGTCTTGGAGGAAGTGTAACATCCATCCATCCATCTCGGTGCCCTCGATATGAACATGGTGGTGGGTCTGGATCACTTACCACAGGACCATTTTCTCCTTTATTTCCTGGAATCCCAGGCCTGCCAATCTCACCCTGCCAAAGAAATATCGGCATGCAGTTACAGTGGCACACCCTACACCACACCACAGCGCAACTACTGCTGCTGCCTACGTCCACTGTCAATATTAACTACATCCCGTGTCTGATGGTGCATATCGACTTCAGAGTGACTCACCTTGGGTCCAACATCTCCATCAGGCCCAGGAGGACCACTTTCAGCCTAAAACAAAAATAAATAAAAACGGGAGAGCACCTCACTTTCCTGAGAGAGAAAGTCGCTCATACTTTCCACAATCATGCAAATGGATACTCCTACATGAATATTCGTTTAGGAATCAAAGAAATTTGTATTTCCTCTGGGGGAGCCTCCAGTGAGGGAAGAAAAAAACACGACAAAACCGAGGAGAGACTTACATGACATTCGGCAGTGCAGCACTGCAGAGATGGAGAGGAAATGACAGTTAGCACTGTAGCACTGTGAACACTGCAAACTGCATTAAAACATTTTAATTAGGTTATTACAGATTATACACTGAATGAGGAAACCCTACCATGTCCTCGGTGTCATTTCTCTGGGGAAAACAAGCGAGAAACAAGGCAGAGAATCAGCACTGGTTCATGTCACAAACAAGTAGACAAACTTCTCTGTCACATCGAAAATGACCTTGTGCTGACTGGGGCCACCTGGCTTATGTGACACTCATTTACTCACAATCATTTTCATGATGTCGCTGATGACCCGCCTCCGGTTTTGTTCTGTGGTGTCCGCTGCCAAGAAGTCCTGTCTGTACTGTGGGCTTGTGGCGATCGTCAACAGTCTCTTGTCCTTTAAGGTGAAAGCAAATAAAAAACGATTGGCATCCCCTGTGAACTGAGACCTCCTGGTTTACGGAGGCTGTCACGTGGCAACGGAATAAGCCTGAAAGTTTCTCCAGCCCATCGGAACACACCGCTTCGCTGGGGATGATGGCCACGGAGAACACTTTGATGCCCATGTGTCGCGCCTCGTTAGCGGCATCCTGAAGACCCCCGCAGGGCTCCTTGTACCCGTCCATGGGGTGTCCGTCTGTCACTACGATCATGTACTTCATCTCGTGGCTGGTAGAGCCTCTAGAGACCAATCAGAAACACGGCATCCGCTTTGGAGATCAGCACAACTGGGTAATTAACTCTAAACTCTTGAATCAGAAGAGGACCATGTAGGCATCAGACAAGATATACAGGTAGCTGTAGCTGTGAAACATTACTATATCCTACGTCAGTGTTTCTCAACCTGGTCCACAGGGACCCCAAGACGATCCACATTTTTGCTCCCTCCCAGCTCCCTGCCATACAGTGCATATTTTTGCTCCCTCCCAGCTCCCTGCCATACAGTGCATATTTTTGCTCCCTCCCAGCTCACTGCCATACAGTGCATATATTTGCTCCCTCCCAGCTCCCAAAACATGGACTGCCTGGGGATCCCCGAGGACTGAGTTGAAAAGCACTGATTTAAGTTATATTCTTAAAGTATGACAGTGTCTGTAGTGTCACATACAAAGACTAAGAGAAAATGAACACAAAAACATTTGCATGACAGCTGAAGTCATGGAGGTGAGACACCTTCAGGGTTGGGGGTTTGCATCCCACCTCTGCTCAATCTGTGGAGTTTGCCTGCTCTCCCTGTGACATCGTGGGTTACAGCCTGGTACTCTGGTATTGTTCGGGCTGAAAGCTCACTAAAAGCATAAGCTACATGACTACGTGTGTCCTGGGGATGGGATGAATCCCGGCCTTGTGCCCTGTGCAGCCTGCAACAGGCCCCAGGTGACCCTGGGGATGTTAGGGTTAGGTGATAGGTGGATCTCAGCTGCCATCGCAGCCTCAGGCTTTCAGCACTGGGTGACACAGGACTGCTCACAGTCATCTTCATGATGCTGGCGATGACCTGCCTTTTCATTTGTGATCTCCACTGCCTGTACTGTGCATTTCATCAGCAGGCAAAGACAATGTTGGTAGTTAATGCACATTTGCTAAGAAAAAACACCATTTAATATTAGAATATACTCCACTCTTGTCCTTCAACAAGTTACTAGTATCTACGCCACTTTGGTTCCTCGGGGGCACCTCAGCCATTCCACGCACACATCAGATTTCACCACCAACTCAAACAATCAATCAATCAAATTAATTAAATTAGTTAACTTGATGAGATATTGATTAGCCAGACAAGGTGTGCTAGTGATTGAGTGAAAAAACATAGGGGTGTATCAGATGGTTGCTGCAAATACTGAGGTGACTTTAGGAGAGGTTTTGAAATGGTGAAGCTGACACACTTGGACAGGCACAGAGGTGGCAATTTCAGGTCCAGAAAGTAAAAATCCAGACCATGCTTCACTTTCAACCAACCAGTTGAGCATAAAGAGTCACAGTCACAGAGGACTCATCTGGTTGGTTGAAACAAAATCATGGTCTGGGTTTGTACTTTCTGGACCAGAAATCTCCACCTCCAGATAGGCATCATAGTGTTACACCAACATGTGGATCATTGTATTTTAATTGCCTAAGACTTGTGCACAGTACTGTATATGTGCGTGTAACTTTGCATGGATGTATGACTACATTTGTGTAAGGGTGAATCTGCCTTCCAGTGCACGCTGACCCCTCACCCGCTAAGCAACTGGCTGATACCCTCCTTCATGGCGCAGTCGGTGTAGGTGCCCTTGCCGAAGTAGGAGATGGCGTTCACGTTTTTGGTCATCTCGGCTCGATGCTGAGTCACGTCTGCCAGCTCCTGGATGACCTCCACCTCATCGCTGTAGTGCAGCACCCCGGCATTCCACTGCAGGTCACGGTCACATGGCTGGCGACTGACCAATCGCAACAGAAGGCCATTTTAAACATTAAAATGTATGTTATTACTGCTTCCAGGTAAAGAGTTACTGTTGTATTCCTGCTGATAAAATATGTTTTATAATACATCCTACAATATACAGTCTCTCCTAAGGTTATAATGGGGTCACGTTCCAATAAAACTAGCGTAAGTTGACTTAAACAACACTTAGAACACTTACATTAGCCTACAGCTGGGCAAATTCATGAACACAAAGCCTTTTATAATAAAGGTGTCGAATATGTCATGCAATTTATTGAATAATGAAAGTGAAAAACATTTACCCATCGAAATATCGCGACACGGATCATCATAAACTGTTGAACGTCTGTATACTGAAGTACGTACTGTATGTTTGTACTGTAGGCATGTATGTACTTATGTATGTAAATATGTATGCTTCTACTCAAACTTTGCCTGCAAAACAAGGTTTCTCATTAATTCCCGCTTGTAGAAGTGAAGGTATACATACATGCTTTTCAGCCCATTGATGAACTGTATAGTGAAGTCTTTGATCTGGCTGATGTAGTAGTCTGGGTGGGAGGCCCTCAGTGCAATGCTCTCAGATGTATCCAGGACAAAATAAAGGTCCACAGGACAGTCTGGGGAAAAAACATCAATATTCTGTTTTGTTTAGAAGAAGCTTTTATCCAAAGCAACATTTATTTTTGGAGCAGGGTGAGAAAATCCCATGAACAACTGAGGGTTAAGGGCTCACTGTGAAAGTGCTTTGCCCAACGTGGGATGTGAACCAGCAACCACCTGACTACAGGCATATGCTAACCTGCTGCGTGGTTATTTTACCTTATGTTTCTTCAGAAAAATGCATGAATGTTAATGAGCAAAGAGAGTTCATCATTAGAAAAATGTGCATGGTAGATATTAACCAGTGACCTGTCTAGACCATTTCAACTGGGGGGGGGGCACACTGGGGCCTTGTCCTCCAAGTATTACCTACACTAGACTACCTGCATTAAGAAGCAAAAGACAATTTTCAGAACCGGCAAGTTATTTCTGCAACGCTTTGCAGTTATCTTACAGTTTTTAGAAATACGTCACTCACTCTGATTTCTTGTATAGACTGACTTGATTCCAAAAGCTTGATTAATGTATTATGTCGTTAACTGTTCACCAAATGAAGCCACTCGACCATCTTGGCACCCTCATGCTAAGAGTCTGTCAAGGAAATGTGTTTACGCATATATATACTACTACTACTACTCCTCCTACTACTACTACTACTACTACTAATAATAATAGTACCTTTATTTCACATGCAAGTAGCATACATATTTAAGAACGGGGGCAGGCATGTTGGCATGGGGGCACTGACACCCCCTGCTAACCCCCGAAATTAAGTAATTAAATATTAACATCCCATGATTCTCTGCAGTCTAACAGAGAAGAAGCAGGTCAAACAACACTGAATCCTACGCCACGTCGCTTTCATTGCTTGCAGGGTCAACAAACAAACAAACAAACAAACAAACAAACAAACAAACAAACAGCCAACAAAGAGAAACGGGGCTAATTTCCTAATTTATCTATTGTCGTCTTTGAGACGAGTGACTTCATTCTGACTCTCTGCTTCCTGTACATATTTGGAGAGCCCTGGAAGGACATAGACATGGCCACAGCGATTTACTTCTTGGATTGGGGGAGATTGAGGGAGACTGGGGGCGGGGAGATGATGAGGGAGGGAAAACAACAACGGATAATTTTCAGTTCTAATTTAAAATTTCAAATCGGCACAAAAATCCACAGGTCTGGGGCAGCCGCATAAACCTTTTCATTGTTTCACTAATCTGTCATTGGGGGGCACTAAAGTTACCGCATTTAAAATATATTTTGTAATACTTTTACGTTTAAAAGATCACCTGTATGCGAGTTCAAGTTGTTGGAATACTGATTCAGTGCAAGTGTTTGATTCTTGACGATTTTTGTCTTTTCACGAATAATATGTCTTTCTTCCTCCAATATGAATGTCTTTTGCCGTAAAGTCCTTGTTCCCTATTTAAATAAAGACAGTGGCACTGAGCTCGGGCGACTGCAATGGTTTAAACCGTAAAGCAATAGAATTGGGCCTAAGATTAATCATTTAAGCAAGTGTAAGCATATGGACACGCCACAGAACAACTACAACAATAATAATAGGAACAACAATAACGGACTTTAATAACCTTTGTCATAAACAATAGGATAATAAAGACATTTACGGTACTCGACAACCTTAATGTAACAAACGGCTGCTTCCTGTACAGGAAAAACAACCACTGTCCGTAAGATCTGTTCTAATGGGTCCCGTCTTACAAATGTTAACCTTTTTCCAGGCGTGTATGACCGGGCTTAACGCCGCTGGGGTCCATCTCTGTGGATTTCTCGTATCAGATGGACGCAGCAAAAAAAATCCCGGACAGCTGGCATCTAAATAACAGTCACGATTTAAACCATCGGACGCTGACATCTATGGCTGAATAACACTTCAAACCTTACCGAGAGAGTGTGTTGTGCATTCCTTCATATTATGTGGGAGTAACTGTTTGTTGCTTCACTTACTTCTGCAATCTCCTTTAAGGATAATTTAAGAAAATCCCCAGATCAGCAACTGTTTTTATGGTTTTCCTATTAATAACCGTTCTTGTTTGTTTTCGCGTTGAATTATGTCACTGTCCAGACAATCTCACCTCAAATATTATAAAGCCGGTTGATCCGACAGATAATGGCACCACGAAATAATTAAGGAACTACATCTTCAAATCAAATAAAATGACAGTAATAGCTGAAAACTGACAGCGCTTATTATAACAATTTTTAGAATTGTGACCCAAACGGTATAGAATATCATCGGCTTACCTCTCTCCCCTCTCCTTAAAACATCCTGAGCTGCCGACCCTACCCATAAAGGGAAAAGCCAGAAAAGAACAAAGTTTGCAGAAAAAAGCATCCTTCCTTTATTACTGTTTATCTACGAAGCGTATGCATTAAAACAAATGCAGACTGGAAGCCGACGCTTCGAAAAAGAAATTAAAACTAAATTTGTTTTTGGAAAGAAACTGCAATCGTTTTGTGGAAAGTCTCCCCAAGAGAAGCACTGAGAGGATGGAGAGAGGGACTGCGCAGTCAGAGAGGAAAGAGGGCAGGATGAAAAACTAAATCGCAAAGGGTGGAGGAGGAGTCGATATCCGTAGGACAGATTTTTATATCTAAAAACTTTAGCGCATTCTTCAAGCCGTGATTTACACAATGTGTTTTCCGCTTCGTAACTTTTGGTGGAGATTCTTATTTTATGTAATGTATTTTCCAGTTAATCACAATCTGCAACATTGTATCGCCGTAGGGGAGACCAGGTGCGGACGTCACTGCAGTTGGTTGTTACAATAAACACCTTTGAACTTTTATGATGCTACAGTTGCACATCTAAACAAATCCAGCATTACTCTATTACTCTTTTAATTGTGTCATTTCGTTTTGCACTGCATCTAAATTTTAATTCTAACAAAGATACTGAATTTTGCTATTCTAAGAAACAAAACAACTGCAGCTTGGTATCTCTAAAATATTGGTGTATGTTGCATGCGCCCTATACCATCCGTCCGTTTTCTAACCGATTATGCTGGTGTACCTTGTCACGGTTAGCTTACATAAGTCTACTTTGTGTCTCCAAGCTTTCTTGTGCGCATTTATACGTAATAATGATCAGTGGATCTTCCTCTGAGCGTATGAATTATTCGCAACGAATTAAGTCTCATATTTAAATCATTCGTACAATCATCTGTATGTAGTTATAAACACATCATAGAACAATTACTTAGCGGTTCGCTGTAACTTTTCAGTCTAACTTCTACACAAAGCTTGCATTCTCTCCACTTATCCTATTTAAAGATAGAGCTTGTTGTAAAACGCCATTTCAATGAAAAATTCCTCTGAGGACAGAACGGACCTTTGGGCAAGTGAAGTGGGATATTTTTTGGATGATGCTGCTTTCTCGGTTACCAGGCTTATGACCACTGGTAAATCAAATAACTCACGGCACACCAACATTCAATTACTTTGCCTACTGAACAGGCGGACACACGCATTTTAAGAAAACAACACCAGCAGATAAGATCGTTTTAGGGACATCAAGAAGAAAAATAAGCTGTAAACGTTAGCGTGCTGATATTACGGCTAATGTTTTTGCATGGGTTGGATGGATGACCTTATTTATGATGAATCCGGAATGGTTTAGTGTCCGAGATCTGATCATCTATTTTCCAGTACTGTTTATGGATTTTGGATCACGGTTGTAAGGTGGGCACGTATGTACATAGACGTTAATAAGACGTCTGAACGCCGTACCTTTGACCTTGGGCTGGGTATTGGAATACGTGAAAATCATACGGTCGTGGGCAGAATATGCAAAATCCACAAACACAGTGTGCTTGCATACGTTGTTTTTTCCGTAAACGCTCCACCGTGAGTAAGATTTACCACGATGAGCAACATTACGACGGATGAAACAGAGCCAACGGTTTTTTGGTGTCTGGTCTTGGCCGGGACTAGGGGTGGGGGTGGGCTCCCTCTTCCTCTCCCTCTCCCTCCCCAGGCCCTGTACCGCCGTCATTTGAGGGCTGCGGTGCATCTGGGGCCAGAGCCAGACCAACATTTTGACCCTGCATTCTTGCAAAAAAAGAACCAGACAAAAACGAAGTGTAGCCTGAATAAACAGCTCCGACGGCGTACTGAAAAACTTATTTGTGTGTTTGATGGAGAAACAGCACCATCTACAGTCCACCCTCAGGAACTCATAGGAACAGTGGTCTCCAACTTTTCTATTTATTTATTTATTTGTTTATTTATAGCACAATGCGATCCACTTCTACAAGGGAAATAGTCTGGGATCTACTGGGGGTGTTTGATGTCTGTATTGCTGATCGACCTGTCGATCCCGATCCACCGCTTAGCGATCGCTGCCCTAGAGCATGGTTATGCATAGTAATCTGGGGCGATCCGTTGTTCGAGTGCATTGATAATCTCTACTGTTTTGTTATGAATCTAAAGGCAACAGAGTAAAAGACTATAAACGTCACAAAAACTAAATCTGTGATATATGTGTTTATTTTGAAATAGTTCTTGTGTCTATTCCTGCTTTTTTTTGAGGAAACATCGTGGTCTAATTTTTTTTTCAGTATGACTTTAACATGTCCTGAGAGAGTTTTCCGGTACATCTGCCAGTTATTAAGTATATTCCTTTGGAACTGTAAGGGGCACAGCTAACACGTGACGGCCAATATTGACAGTAAATCCTCAGGCTAGTGAATTACCCCATGCGTCATACGTCACCGGCGATACCCTGGTGTCTCAGAAAGAAGCAACTCGGACAATAGCCACAAATTTACATCTGCCGCTTGTCGCCGTGAAACTTTCCAAGAGGGTGATTTTCCGTGGAGATTCAGATTTTTCTGCCAGGAGGCAAGTACGACTCTACGGGAATGAACTAAGCAGAAGGATAATGTGCGTGACTCTCCTGACAGCTGGTCACTGCCTTGGGGTCTCAGTGACAGTCGTGTGTCTTTACAGAGGATGGTCAGAACTCAGTTGAAGCCCCACGGTCTTGGCTTGAGGGAAGGACTGTGATATTCTACCTACCCTGCAGCACTGTGTAACCTCCAGGCGATTTTCAGCTCCCGAAAGTAAAATATCAACTGCATTGCGTCATCTTCTGCTTCGCTGGGTCTCAGCTTTTGGAATGCGGGTGCCACAGGACGTTCTCCAAAGATGTACTGGCGAGAGAGTGGGCGGGGTGCCCCCCAGTGCCTGGTGGCGAGGTCCACCATGTGCGTGACGTTTGGTGATGGCGCGGCAATGCACTTGGGCATGGAGTTCTGGCAGTTCGGTGAAAATGTCCATGGTGGAAATGAGCCGGAAATGAGAGAATTACAGCGATAAAGTTAAGATTTATTTTTACTTTGAAGCCTGATTAATACCGGGGGTCCTTGGACGGAGTTTACTGGGATCTAGCCACCGAAGTTACTCTGAATTTCCATAGAACATATTCAACTTTTATTCTTTAGAAAAACAGAGATATGGGAGAAGATGAAAAACATCTGGATGTAATATGTGCTGCCTTCACCCCCAGAGCTAGGGAATGCCTTGGCTGTATTTCAGAAGGCAAAGCTCTCCTTCGCAGCGAAGGAAGCCGTCACCTTCGGTGAGGTGAAACACATGCGTGACTTTTGCTCCTTGAGCACAGCAAAGCATGCTGGGACGGCATGCCTCAAACCTTTGACCTTTTTCATGGAAATCCGGGGGGCCCAAATGCAGTCCTCACACATAATCTTCGGCGGGAGGGCCAAGTAAATAGTTGACTTTCCCTGCTAGGAATGGAAAAAGGGGGGCAAACAGACTTACAAACACGTGTGCTTGAATGCAGGCTGTGGCCTCATCAAATCTACATTTTCCCTAAAACAATCCTGTCAAGTGCATATAAACTGCAAGACGATGATGTGTGATCTATGCTCCGGTTTATCTTATATATGCTTATACATGTATAGCACTGACTACTATTACAGTACAAAGCAAACAAAAGTAAACTATGCTAAATGTTTATGGGAGAGTTGTATACAAACTTCACGTGCATGAAGTGGGTATGTAGAGCAAGCATCTGGGCTATGTAATGTTAATTTATGCACTTACTCTTCCTGGGGGGGTCATAAATAAGTCAGTAAATTCTAAGTGCAGTGGTCAGAATCGCAGGTTTAAAAACTGTCAGAACTTACTCTGTAGTCTCAGTGTCTTTCAGGCACTGAACACGGATCCATTCGCCAGACACACAACTGCACACGTCACACGCCAAACCAAACCATTTCAGTGGACGTGGAAAGAAAGTGTATTGTGTAATATTTTTTAGATTTCATAATGTTGTACTAGCTTGAGGGAAACTCCACAAAAAGTCAATTTAAGGGCGTCACTATTTAGGCTTGTAAATGCCTGCAGGTTTTTTCTCAAATTACCGACAGTGGATTAACAGTGGGTCTCCACATAATTAAAATATTTCCTTAGATGGGATTACTCAAGCCCTAAATTGCGTTCTAATGATTTCATTGACAAATTTAAGACAATTTCAATAAATATATTATACATTTTATGGACAGGGGAGTAAGATGGAACATCTGCTGTTCAGAAGTGCATTGTGATGTTCTCCATCCATCCATCCGTCCATCCATCCATCCATCTACTTACCTCTTACTCAGTGCAGGGCTGTTTAGGACGTCTGAAGCTCACCCCTGGAAGCCCCTGGCATCATAACTGCCTTCTGGTCCAGCACAGTATATTCCTGCCTTAAAGGATTGTTGCTGTGCAGCATCTCAACTGTTGTATAAAATACGTATGTTTATGAGACCAGCACAAACTAGAATGTGCCATATCTGGAACTATCAATGGGCGTGTGCAGGAAACATGAGGAAGGGGAGCTAATTTAGTGCTGCTGGAACCAAAATGTGATGTTAACTGGTACCAATGCCTTGTGTTCACTGGAGGTGGGTTGAGTGACATGCAAAGCCTTTCATGCCTGGGATACACTGTAGTCTGAAGATGCCAGTCATGGTGAGCTAATTAGATGATTGCTTTATTTTATACTATTATTGAGTTGCATTTAAGGGGCACTCGATGCCCAACTGAGGTACCATGGTACCCAGATCTAAAGCCTTTTGAAGATCCATTGTGGTATGAAGATGTTGGTATTGAATTAGGTGATTCGATTTTGTGCTTTTTTAAGCTGAGGACCGGGAAGATGTGCTGTCATCTGTCCCGCATCCTCCACATTTAGTCTCCGAGTGAGTAATGGAGTCCGTGTTTGGAAGAAGTCCACATCTGGAGCTGCAGCTGGGATGAGGGGTGGGATGGAAGCGAGAGACCAGACACTTTCCATAAACTGTTTGAACAAAAGGAAAACACACAGAGAGGCAACAGCTGATGCATTAGCAAGAAATCATGCTGGAATTAGTGCTCTCGTCTCTGATTTGTGGGCTCAGTCCTGTGTTTAATGATTTGGAGATGTTTGGGCAGCCGTAGGTCAACACCCCTACAGGAAAAACGCCCAGGTCCCAGCAGTCAATTTCATCAGACCCCCCCCCCCCCCCCAGTTACAATAACCCATACAAGTAAGACATAGCAACAGCAAAGCTGGGCGAATACATTTATACCATAGGGGACATGGTCCCAGCTGTCCACAGTTAGCAGAAAGAAGGAAATAGCTTTCAGTCAAAAGAGATGCAGCTGTCCTCTATGCTGTGTCAGCCCAGGTCCGGCCAGGAACCTGCTCTCCTCATCAACTAATGCCTCAAGCAGATGAGCAGGCGCTGAAAAGGTGCGTGTTTACATCTCGCGCACATGGAAATCTGGCAAATATTCGGCACCGCTGTGCAGATTCAGGAGATGGTAGGACCAGCTGAGAGCTTGTAGGCTCCTTTCTTCATGCCCAAGCTACATAAGTCCTGTGATGCTTTATCCGGGGTGTTTAATACAGCTGCGAAGCATGGAAAAACGTAATATCCGTGTTACGGGCAGTAGGGTTCCATGCATCGATCTGTAGACTAGGACAGTCATCTCATGGTGAGATCTATTCAAAAAGCTTTGATGACCAGAACAAGTCTCATCATTTCAGCTTTCATGCCTCCCCTTTCGCTTCTTGTTCAGCTGGAAGAATCAAAATGCTTCATATAAGTAAATAATAGGACATTCTTCCTCCTGCTTATCTAAGATGAACAATGTTTACATGTTGGGAGGGATGCTTAGAGAGCAGAATGCAGGCCACCCTGTAATTCCTGGAACAGGTTTATAAAAGCGTTTGGTCTTCGTCAGTGGGGTGTTCAGCCGGTGTAGCAGGTCTGCCAGCTGGTGTAAGCGGCTCCCTCTATTACCAGTATTTAAATCCGGACCTACGTTTTTGATCAGGCATTACCCTGGGCTACTTTAACACACCTTAACTAATCCTGTCCGGCCTAACTGTAAGTGAACAAAGATAAAGTCCATTTGAACTGGGGTACCTTTAATCTGACAAGTTATCTGGCTAAGCAAGAAATCCTGATTTGTGATTCAGTCCCCCGGAGGTTAAAGGGCCAGTTACCCTTGAACCCAGAGAGGTCTCCTGTTTAACTATCAAAGCAACTTCCTGTCTTCCTTAGTCATCTGGTTTTGTTCTCAACTCCAACATTGGGTTAATATTGCGTAACTCACATGTTATCACGGCTGGACAGTATTATGACTTGTTATGGCTGAGGGTTTGAATCCCTCCACAAATCCGTGCATGTGGATCTTGCATGTCCTTTTGATGTTCGTGTCCGTTTCCTCCCACAGTAAAGAAATAAAGTGCAATTAGGTTAATTGCGAACCGTCACCCTACTGCTCGTTGCCCTTCAGCCATGTTTAGAGCGACGGTTTTCTCAGACTACCACGGAACTAGACTGCAGAAACATCTGGAGGCTTCCTCCTCTCTGATCGCTTTGAAGCAGTCAGCAGATTACTGTTACAAGGCCAAAGACTCGTGGCAGTGAGTCCGGAAGCCTCTGACGCTTTGTTGGACTTTTCACAATTTCTTCAGAATTCTGCTGTATTCAGAAATATTTGGAACAAAGTTGTTTGTGTGGCCGCCAATCTGTCTGAGGTCCCCGGTGCTCCGGCCGACCACCTCCGCAAATCCAAACGGCAACCTCACGATGGCTGCTGGCCATGTTGTCGATCATCACACTGGGAGCAGAAATCCAGCCCATAGAAGGAACCTCAGCAGAGACACACTGAGGTCTCCACATGACTGAGGATGAAAATGAAATTGTTGTCACGTATAGACAGGTGTCACTGCACAGACTCACCATGATTTCCCGCTTTACACTGGTGTGGATCTGCTTTCATCCCGTATTACCTCCAGAAATCGTGCTGCTCCCGTTTCTTCCTGTGGCCAGTCCTGATCAGATGTCTAATTATTCATAACTAATTGTTTTGAAATCTTTTGTTGTTCTTCATTCAAAAAATTTAGGAGAAAATTCTGGCAACATGGAAACTTTGTGGAGTTAGAAATTAAATATCCAGTTTTTCTCCAAAGAAATAAAAAATTTGAAACGGTGAAAATTTCCTGTGTCGTCTCTGAAAGTTACGGCACGAGGGCTGTAGCCTCAGGGTACGGCAACAGTCTTCAGTTTCAATTTGTATTTATACTTGTATAATATGTGTACCCCTCCCAGCTATACCAACTGCGGTAGCATCACTGGGTACTTTTTAGCATTACCGCTGACAACAGGGACGTCACTGAGGGAATAGGGAGGTTCCCCTCCCAGAAAGCAACAACAGAATGTCAAGATGCCTCTTTTCTACTTTTAAATCTCATTTTCTCCAGCCAACTAGCACATTTATATGGACTTAGAAAAACCCCCAGCATGATGGGAAAGGTTGCAGGCCTACTGCTTTATCTTTTATTGATGTAATAATTTGTGCGGCGGCATGGTGGTGCAGTGATTAGCACTGTTGCCTCACACCTCTGGGACCCGGGTTATAGTCTCCGCCTGGGTCACGTGTGTGGAGTTTGCATGTTCTCCCCATGTCGTTGTGGGGTTTCCTCCGGGTACTCCGGTTTCCCCTCACAGTCCAACAACATGCTGAGGCTGATTGGAGTTGCTAATTTGCCCATGGGTGTGCATGGTGTGTGAGTGAATGGTGTGTGAGTGTACCCTGTGATGGGCTGGCCCCCCATCCTGGGTTGTTCCCTGCCTCGTGCCCATTGCTGCCGGGATAGGCTCTGGACCCCCCGCAACCCAGTAGGATAAGCGGTTTGGAAAATGGATGGATAATTTGTGTTTGTGAGAAGGCTGGTATGTGTACAAGAGGTGTTTGTGTGCGTATACCAGTGCATGTGTCTGCACTCTGACCATGTGAAAGTGCAGTGCATCTTGGGCCAGATACACCTCCCAAGACTGGCAGCTAATGTTGCTGATTGTCGCTTTTATGCTTTTTTCCTTCGGGTTCATTTGGGAGCTCAGGAGAGTTGGACAGTGAAGGGTTTTGCATACCCAGCTTAGTCAGGAGGCTTACGTGTCTGATCGACCTGCATTGGGGGGTGCATGTTAGCAGGAAGCCTTAAGTCTGGTCCACGAGCTTTGGGTTTCCTTGGGGTGGATCTTCCCCCGCGCAGCCTCAAGGGCACGGGAAACACCTCCCGGGGGGGGGGGGGGGTTCAGTACAAGTATTACCTTCCTTCATTGGCAGTGCAAATTTCCCCAACAAGGGATCATCACACAACATGCTATCGTCACACTTCACACGGCCAGGCTCCGTGATCACGAGGGCTGATGTGTGTTTGCTAACCCTAATGCGGATATGGACTTTATCTGCGACACTCAGCTTCATAAGTCTTTCTGCTTTTTGATCCTTATCTTCAAACAGTGGTTATTTATGGGTGTAGTATAATGTGCTCTGTGCTTCATTAACCTTGTAATATGCAGTTCCAAAGTCAACACAGAAAATGGCTCTTGTCCAAATTAGTTCTTCAAATAAAATCAAACACGAGTGAATTTGGTAAACTATGCAGAATGATTTTGTTGGACATTTTGTGGAGCAGATCACTGCTCTTTGTTCTAGACCTCCTTAACCCAAACACATGCCTCATTGATACTAAGAACAAGACAGACCTCTAGTGGTGGGCACCGCTTACTGCAAGGCATTGAGGAACGCCCATAGCTCTGTAATTTATCCTTCAAATTCCTAAGAATTCCTTCATAAATCACTGTGCTTGCTTGTAAATGCTTTTGGATCTGAGTACCCACACACCCATAATACAGACACAGACACACATAGGTTTGTAATTATATCTTTGTGGGGACTCTCCATTCACTTCTGTGGGGAAAACTCTAATCCCAGCATGGTGACCTTAACGCTACCCAGCCCAGCCTTAACCATAAGTAACCAAAATAAATATGAGATTTTTGGTATTTTTACTTTTTTGATTGCATTCACGGGTCTTTGTGGGGACCTGAAAAATGGTCCTGACAACATCAAAATAACAGGATTTTCTTACATTGTGGGGGACATTTGGTCCCCACAATGTAATGTAAGCCTAATCCACACACACGCACACACACTTGTGTTACCAGAAAGACACATAAATGTTGCAAGCATGAACACAAGGCCCAAAGAAACAGTCAAAAGAGACTAATATAGATATTTTTTTAGTTCATATGGCTATAGAAAAAAAGAGCGAGCTGAGTCCAAAATAACTTTAATATTCAGAGAACGGGAGTGTGAACTACAGACTTTGGATAGGTCGGTGCTCGTTGTTCTCCAGCCTATCAGCCTTTTGCGATTTTAATCTTTTGATAGAATAAATGAGGGTGTTTTTCTTGGCCGTTCTTGACATCTGAGGTATTTCGTCCTGGACAAACACGCCTCCAGGCCAGCAGGGAGAGCGTTTGCAGTGGCCAGCCTTCTCAGCCGCCGCTCTCACTGCGGGACCTACGCGCTTGTCTTCACGTTCTCTTTGCGCGCAGTGGGTGTGCGGCGGCATTTATCTGTTTATCGACGCCTCGGAGCCAGCTAAGCGGAAAGCAGCGCACCGGGAGTCCAATTAGAGTGAAATGACGCTGGGGTCAGACTCCTTAGGAGCGAGGAGAGGTGGAGAGCTGGGGGCGAATTGAGCGATCCTCACCTTCCTCCTGCTGCTTTTTCTCCATGGTTTTAACTGCACCATGGGAGAGGTGACCTGAGTCCCGCTGAAACCCTTCTCGCATAGATGGAAAGAAGGACTTGGAAGGAGGCGGGTTTCACGCTCGCCTGACATCTAGAATAAACTACAGCTCTTCCAGCCTCAGTGACCTGCAGAGACAAAATATTAACTCAAAGAAAACTGCCGAATGTGTCGCATTTTCAATCGAGAAAAGCACTCAGAACAAACAGGATATCGGAGTTAAAAACTAGATCATGTACAGAACCGGAAAGCCATCGAGAACAATTAGCTTAGAGTCCTGGATCGCGATAATGGTGGCCTGATCCCAGCGTCTTACAAGGAGAGCAAATCAAATGCCGTCTATGAACATGAAACCCATGTCACATGACCTCTCAACAAGTCTGGGTAGCACCACAGTATTCAAATGTAATTCAAGCTTTTATGTTTACACAACCAGCTGAGGAAGATGGACTGAAGGGCAATAAGTTTGACTAACTTATAAGGCAGTAAATTATCATACTCCAGCACCTTTAGGAGGGAATTTAAAACATGCTGAATAATTATGAGGCAGAAAGTGACACCCTTTATTAAGGGGGTTTCTCTGCAGACGTTATTGTTTTAGAATAATAGCAATTCCATCTCCCCAACTTAGGTGATGTTACAGGGACAACTGGTATCTCAGGTGTCCCTTAAATGTCGCACGTATCCTGTCACACTGAAAGGGAACGCAAGGAGATGTCACAGTGCAGTGTGACACTTCCGGCTTTGGGTTTTGTTTTAGGAATCTGCAGACATAAACCAGAATGAAGAGTAGCGATACAAATGAAAAGCAAGCGATTTGGATGATCAAAAGGATGCCAAATTCAAATCAGCCTTTTGGAATATCCCAATGAACAAAGGAACCAGCGGTGTATTAAGCATACGGCCTGGAGAGCCAAGGAAAACAATAGCATTTAATGATGGGGAAATGAGCATAGGATTAACTATTGCATGCTCCTACAATAATGATGCTACTATAAGAAGTCACCTGACATGGGTCTTTGGGGGTCAATTTGACCCCAGGGTAGGTGTGAGCGTTAAAGCCCCGTGGCAGGTTATGGACAACCTGAGAATACAAAGGCAGAAATTTAAAGAACCAAACGATGCATTAGTACAGAAATACAGAAACATCCGCCCTCTTAACTAAAGCTTTATGGAGAAATAAGGCCAAGATACACCTCTACCGGAGAAACGGAAATCGCTGATCCAGAGAGCGTGAAGCTCAGTGGAGGTGGTATCTCACTGCGGGTGTACATGAATGCCTCTGGAAGCAGCTCCCCCATCTTTTATCGATGATGTAACCGTTGACGGCATGACAGAATGACTCCAGAAGGTCACAGGAACATCTTGTCTGCCTAAATGCCAGAAAAAGCCCCACTGTCCGCCTGGTCAGAAAGTCAGAGAACCTTCTGCCAGAAGATGGGATGAGTTCATTGGGGGAAAAGAAGCGGAAAATCTTAGCTTGGTCAGTCTCCCAATTTAACTCCAACTGAGTATGACCCCCCCCCCCCACCCAATACAAACAAAAAATGTCAGAAAATGGTTGCAGGAAAAACGTACCGTAATACCTCAAGACAGAGATGTAAATGGGTTGCAGGCTGGGCGCAGCTGAACTCAGCTGTCAGGAATCTTTTTTAAACTTTCATTGCACATAAAGGTTTGTACGTACAACAATGCCTTCCTCTCCCTGCAGTCCCTGGGGTGATTGTGCCAGTCTTTTCAGGCTGACGGCGATTCTCCTCACCCGCAAAGACAAGCCGGTAAGAGACTGCAGAACATGTAGGGGAGGCAGCGTGTGGATGTGTGTGAGGTAAGTGACAAGGGCTGTAATGAACGAGTGCGATTATACCTCAGGCGTGCAAAGGAATTATTGAGTAATTCTGTGGAGAGCAGGATTCCTGGAGATCAGACATGAAGTGGTCCACACAAAGGTGAAAGAAGTCACATTAAATGGAGAGCAGACTTCAGATCTTCAAAATACCCCTTATACAGATCAAAAACCAAGCCTGCTGGACCTGCCCCCCCAAAGCAAGCTGCAAGATCGGGTAGGTGGCTGACGTAGCTTTCGATCTCCTTTTGACTTTGAACGAAATCAAAGAGGACAGACGTGAGCAAAACAGCCAAATTCCAGGGTGAGAGGAGGACCGTGAAGGAGCAGGAGAGCAGAGGGACCTAGAAAGGGAGGGGGGTGAAGGGGAGGAGCGGGTGGGGGCAGCTTCAGCAGGGGCACACGGCAGAGGAGTCAGCGATGGCAGACGTAAGCTGGCACTTGTGTTCGGAACTAGCAGAAAAAGGGAGCGGGGTGCTTCAGAAATGGGGGGGTGTGGGTGGCAGAGGACATGGAGTCAGATTGGCGGCGCAATGGGAATGGGAGAGGGGCAGTGGGTGACGGGGGGTAGGGGGAGACAGGCTGAAATGTAAATGTGACCATATCACAATCGGGGGGTCGCTGTTTTACCGGGACAGCAGTAAGGGTAGAAAGGAGAAAAGATCAGGTGGTGGGGGGGGTAGGAAGTGGGAGGCGCAGGAAATCCCACCAACGGAGCAGCTGACACAGAGGCCAACATGGGGGGAGAACCGAGCACGACAGCGGGTTCGGAATGGTGGCGCAGGACTGACATCATCAGCAGGAACAGTCCAGGAGGTGGGGGAGGGGCAGGCAGCCTGCCACGGGGCAAGCAGGGAGACACAAGCAGAAAGAGCACATGGCATGTGCAGATAACGTGGGACCCAAGTGACTTATTTATGGGCGTCCATTGAGATGCCAGTTCGAAATCCTCCTCTGCTACTTTTGAATGGCACCGTGAATCCAGGCCACAGCACCATCTGCTGCTTATAAGCAGTCCAAGCAACAATGGAACCGTCATCGGTTAAAAATCTGCCTTAGGTCAGTTTAAGTGGTTATTAAAAGAAGTGACAGATTCAACCCTGAAAGCCCCCCCACCCCCTATCACCTCAACATCAGTCACAGCAGTCCCATGAACCTTTGCATAGTTACCCATCAGCCCTCTTATGAAACCGTGTCCGAGTTCCCTGCACAATTGGCCTGGACAAGGCCACAAGAGCGCCTCACGGTGGAGAGAGGAAGCGGGATGAAGCAGCTAGGAAAAGACTTTCATAAATCAAAATCAAGTGGCGGGGCCAGAGCCACGCACGCCTGGGAAATTCCGGCAAATTCAGAGGCATATTCCGGCTATTTCCCGACAGATTTGCACCCTCGAATAACACATTTTGGGGAGAGGGTAGACTGAGCAGGGAGAGGGAGAGAGAGAGGGAGAGAGAGAGGCAGGCAGCCAAGGAGAGCATGGAGTGAAGACGACAAGGAATTAGCCTGTCGAAAGAGGCCCCCCCCCCATCTTAGGGTGCGTGTTTCCTGTAAACACTCATCCACAGCTTTACAATAGGATTGTGTTACGGAACACCTCACTGTCCTTCAGTCAACAATGACCAAAATACTCAGAAATTAGCTGCTCTTCTTCTAATGCTATCATTTCTTTTTTTATACATACACCTTCATTACCCTTACTAAGAAGCCGGGAAGGACCGGAAGGACCAAAAGGACCGGAGCTGCGGTTACCTGGTAACCATCCCACCTTGTGTCCAAAAAAAAAATGTTTGGTCTCTTAATCAAACCAACCCAAGAAAAACACTGAGGCAGGAAACCGGTTGCTTTGGTTAAAGGCATTTTCATTCCAGTAAAAGTCACTATTGGAATAAACTGGATAATAATGGGTGTGTTTGCTGGTCTATTTAAACATGAATCTGTCAAGCTTAACACTGTCGTCCCTGTAAAGCACATAATTATATTGTCGCTGTGTATGATGATGCTGAAGGACTGTGCAAGTTCACACCAGTTCTCAATGCTAGTATTGACAAGGGACAATGTTATAAATATTGGGGTGGAGGAGAGCAGCCTTCCTAGGGCATGATGGGACGGTTCACCATGTCCTGACAAACATTGACGCCCATCTCATTTAGTTACTTTGCTGGTTAAATCAGGCAGTGATTCACACAAAACCAGAACTCCACTAAACAGTGTGCTTTCAAAGTGAAGCAGTGATACGATACATCCGAAACTGCATATTTACACAGTACATACTGAATTTCATTAGAACCCTACTACCTGACTTTTAATGTTGTACGTACAGTAGTGTGTGTATATGCATGAGAATCGCATGTACTCAGACATATCACGGTTGCCATCTTGCATATTGCCTGAGTAGGAGTAGTTAAAAATTGTTAAAAATATGAATACACACACACATTTGAGTCAATGTAACATTATGTATGTGAAACGGTTTCTGAGCAAGTGATGTTTTTCATCTCTGGTTGCATCCATCGGCTGCACACTTTGAAATTTCAGAGTATACTACATCACCCATGTACCGCGAGCCAGCTGTCTCATCCTACAGCAAACAAGTATGTCATTTTAGCTGCACCCAAAGTCTTTAGTAAAAAGACAACGTGCATTTTAAACCTCCGCCAGACACATTACAGTTTTGTTGCATCATTACGTATTATTTTTGAGGCCATGTCTGTTAGAAGGTCAGAGACGGCCAGGTGTCTGCCTGATACCTGCGACCCCCCTCCCCCACCTACAAGAATGCAGGAGGCTGGTTCAGCCAGGACACATAATCTCCCCCACGGAGCTTCTGTGATGGAGGGGGTCCATCTTGGCCGCCTCCATCCTGGCTGTTTTAAGCTAGTTGGCATG
This sequence comes from Brienomyrus brachyistius, assembly GCF_023856365.1. NCBI lineage: Eukaryota > Metazoa > Chordata > Actinopteri > Osteoglossiformes > Mormyridae > Brienomyrus > Brienomyrus brachyistius. The sequence continues at coordinate 1,208,055 of NW_026042337.1, read as the reverse complement.
GTCACGCCCAAGCTGTCTGGCCATCAAAGAACTGGGAGTCATAAAGCTCACCCAGCACAGAGACTCACTGCATTTCAGGACAGGTCACATGTCCGTTACTCTGCAGGCCACCAGCCAATAAAATAACATTCTGACCCCAGTTTAGACTTCGCATATCCCCATGACGTTTTTCGTGGAAGGGTACGATACAGTCACAATACAAAAGCTGTTTTGCGGTTCCACCCAGCTAACCAGATAATCCCTGTGGTTCTGCTATGGTTTGGCAGGTATGACCCGGTCCATGGTTTGAAGGATGAGGAAATTGAAAAACTTCACTGCTCATTCGTTTTTGTGTGATTTGATTTTCTGCAGAATGACTTATAGTCTTCCCACATATACATACGCTATATGACACATACAACAAGATGTGTCCTCTGCATTTAACCCTTATGTGACATCATGTCATAGCAGAGGGCAGTTAATTCAGCGCCTGGGGGGGCAGCACTTTGCTCACCAACCTTTCAATCACAAGTGCGCTTCCCTAACCACTAGGCCATCACTGCCCTGGCCTGCCAATCAACAGCATATTTAGTCGCAGGAACAAATTAGTTAAAGCAGATGCTCTAGGTGAGGCTTGAACTCCTAACCTGGGCATTAGTCTGCTGGACGCGGCCGTATAAGCATCACGTGCTGACCGATTGTGTCACAGAAGCAGCCAAGGAGAGCTGCTTACATGTAGATCCACATGATGGAATTACCATCAGCTTTCAGAAGGGAATTCAATAAGTAACATGGAAAGAGTCTACAAGATATTATATTAAGTTTTGTTACACAGACCACTTCCTTCCACCACACCTCAGTCATTTATAGGCAAAGAAAACTTTGATCTTCAAGGAGAGCAGTTCCACATTAATATATGCTGTCTACAGAAACTGTAACTCCATTTTCTGATATTTGGCTTATAAAGACAGGAAATCATTACCGGTTTTCAAAGGCTCTGCCGCAAATCTGTCAAAGAACAAAGTTGCTAACCGACAGGCCTGGTTATCTTCTCTGAAGAACTGGGACCGTGACAGTTTGTTCAGGTGCTGCAGTGACCCAGAGAATTAAAAAAAAAAAACCCACATTCATCCAGAGCTCCAAACAAACTGCAAAAATACGGGACCTGAGTGTAGCTGGAACCAGCGAGAACCGACCGAGGTAACAGCCTGTAGGACTGTAGGACTAAATCTCAACCCTTCAAATAGAGACAGAGAATTGAATTGGAAATCATTTAACTCGACTAAGTCTGTTAGAGTTTGCTTTTGTCTGACCTAGATGAGGTGTGACCGGCACTGGATAAAGAGCATACCGCCAGCAGAGTCTTACAACACATCCGTGAACTCCTTTTATTAAGTAAAACCGGATTAAAATCTGCGGTGTTCTGCTGATTTTGCTCCAAGGTGCTGCTAAAAATACCTAAACCTGAAGCGTATGTGATAAGATGCGAGGAGCTAATTCTCGGAGAACTTCCCGTGACCCTCAATCCTCTCTGCATGCTGCGCCATCTTCGCTGAGATCAGGAATTTCATGGATTTATCAATCCTCCAGCAAGCACGAAGCCGCCTGACATATATTGCTGCGGGCGATTTTGCTCCTCGGAGGAGCAGCTGGGCCAATGACATGAAATTCTGAGCAACCACATGGTCCGTGATGTAATGCATCAGTGCGTGCCCACGAGCGCTGAGTCATCATTTCATGTTTCATCTTTTTCTTTTTTTTTGCTCAGTTTTGGCATGGGAGGGGGTCACCAAAAGAAATGGCTCATCTGCCTGCCTGGGAGCATGAGGGCACACAGAGACTCTCCAAAACACCTCCAGCGTGCCAGGCTGCTGCACAGCGCCAAAAAGGCAGGTAGAAGATCTTTCCCTCTTCCATTCTTCCACATTCCTTCAGATCAACAGGGTCTTTGAGAAGACAAACCAGACAACAGAGATATACGAACCCAAGGGAGGGGTAAGCCATTCAGACACCCTCACAAGAGAACCTGAGGCTTCACTTTTCATGTAGGGTCCTCAGGAGCCTGGATGGGCTTCTGCCCCGAGGATTACTGTCACCTCAGAACTGCTTCATGGGAACAAGGCCATCTTGGAACTAGTTCAGATCAGGATGAAGGGAATAAGAGCAGGTGACAAGAGATGAAACGTTTTAGTAGAGCAGTGGGGGCAGGTTTAGGTTCATTTATGTCAGCTGAGGGAAACCTGTCGTACAGTGGAACTTGGAACTCGAACGCCTCTTAACTCGACCAACTCGGACGTCAAATGAGCCTGTTGAATTTTTTTCAACCTGTACCTGTTGGAACTCGACTGTTTCTGCTAAAACTCAGCTCTCCCGATTAAGACCCCGAACAGGACGGTGGAGAAAAATCTAACCGCAACTCAACCGAAAACTCGGAAAACAACCAAACAGAACAGACCTGCTAAAACTTGTACGGATCGAGACGTGTCTCTAATGGGCTGAAACGAAGGCAAACGGACCTACTGGGATGCTTATGCCTATGTATCACTCTCAGAATCGCGGTGCCTCTCGACCGAGTTCGACGTGCGAAAGCTGTGTTCCTGTGTTTGGTCTGATTTTTTTTGTGCCTTATCCACAGTACAGTTAGTGACACAGTAATCGCGGCCCCTATGAAAGTGTGCAGTGATCGCAGCAAACCAAAGAGGAAAGTAGTGAGTGTAACTGTGGAACTTAAAAAGGAAATTATAGGGAGACGTGCCGGTGGTGCAGGTGTGTCTGCTCCCGCTTCGGAGTGTGGGACTGTCTTTTATCTCATGTGCATCGCCTTTATTTGTGTGCTTTTTCATCTGTGTATTAGCTTTATATTAATTGTTAATGCTTTTTATCATGAGGTAGATAGGTAATCATTTGGGGTCTGGAATGGATTTAATTCATTTATATTATTTCTTATGGGGAAAGTTGACTTGGACCAAAATGCAACTCGACCAGCATTCTAGATTGAATTAAGTTCATGTTCCGAGGTACGCATACCACTGTATATTAAATTTGTAAATCTTCTCTTTTTGTAACAATTCATATGTTCTACCAAGTCAACTATCTTCCATGAGTAAAACCGTGCACAGTGCACTACAAGTCAACCCTGCAGCATGAGTAGGTGTGAATGCAATACCAGGGACGACAACAAGGGCCCACAAAGAGGATGGAGGTCAACCACAAGGTTGTGTGATTGAATCCCAGAATGTGCAGAGCTCGGTAATCCCTTGAGCCAAACTGCTGGACTGCATACATTGCTATATGCGTGGATAAAGACGTAAAATAAAAAGTGTTATAACAGACACAAGAGTCTATAGTGAGCAACTCCTATAAGCAGAGATGCGAGAGATGAGGAAATGGCTAGTTGTGTTATCAGCACATATTGGCTCAGGGAGGAGGCAGCTTAATTCGGAAGCAGTGTTTCGGAACATCTTGCCCCCCACTTTGTGCCCCATGGTTCCTGGGAAAGGCTCCAGATTTACTTCGGCCCTGTACTAGATGAGCACTTATGCTGGATCCATGGATGGACGTTTAGGAAAATCAGATGCTTCCAAAAGGCTTGAAACATCTGACAATGGGATTGTAATGTTGTTTTTAAACTGAGATTCTAATGGATTTGCTGAATATGTAGAGTATGGAGTGAAATTTGTATTCTAGTAGCATTTCCGACAAGCATCTGCTCCTGCTGCAGTGCCACAGCCCACAAGGGCCCGGCTTCCGGGACGCCTTCGGTGAGCAGGGTGGAGAGCGCTATGGGCCGCACAACAGCACCCCCAAGGGGACGAGGCGTGCGTCACTCCCGAAACCGCTTAGAGGGGGCCCAGACGGAAAGCCCAGCACCATAAACACGGGCTGGTGACAAATCTCGCAGCCCTTATTGCCATATGTTGTTTTCCGTTTATTCGTTTTTGCTTGACTCCTGCATTCCTGACTGACAGTGTTTGTGTTTACTGTAATGGGGACAGGTGAATTATAAATATATACACACACAGGCACACACATACACACACACAGCTTTGTGCACAGGTCTAAAACGCAGTTATGAGAAAAGACATCACTTCCTTTAATTCGTTATTTTAATTTTTCACATACGGCTGTGATGCTGCCCTCTGCGGCTGGAAGGTGTGAGCAGAATGCAGTGCGATTCTGGCACCCGGTAGCAGCAAAGGAATCCCACATGTCGCGTTTGCAGACAATTAAGGTGCTTTTTTTTTTTTTACGTTTGCCGTGACGGGAAACTTTCTTTTCAGAAGAGCGTAAATTCTTGTGATGGTCTGCCGATGCAGGAGCAAGGTGGACATGTGGGTTGCTGGATCGCCCTGACATCATCGAGGAATTGGGGCTGGAAGGTTTTTATGGTGCTTATTAAGCACAGGGGCGAGCTGCCTCTGGCTGGCGGAGCCGGAAGGTCGCCGCGGTGACAGACCGGCCAATCCGTTGTTAAAGCTAAAATCCCGCCTGAATTTGACTTGAATCCCTGAATCTTGGTTTTGTGCTCTTTTTGTCGTTGGTAATGCGTGTGCAGAAGGATTCACACGCGTGTCCGTTTCTATGGCAGTGAAATTGCTGCGGAGAGCTTTAGGAAAATCCATCTAGAAATCCTAGGAATTCTCAATTTTATTCAATCGCTGAAGACAGGGAACCCAGAAAACACTAACCCCCTCCCCACCCACCCCATCACCATCCTCATGTTGTCCTACTCTCTCCTGCCGCAAGGTGGTGCTGTTTCTCAGGTGGAAATGCTTTTCTTCATGGGAGGGGGCTCCCACTTCACTGACCCACCTTTGCTTGTCTTGAATGCCCCCCTCATCATTGTGTTAAGTGCTAAGGCCTCGAGGCTCCTCACACGGTTGTCACTCTCATGACCAGCTCTCGGTTGCCACTGTTGGCCTGGCCTCGGCTCTCCTGCTGCCTCAGGTGACTGAGGAGATGTAAGATGTTGTACGCACAGTGGTGGTCGGGCAAGGAGGGAGGACCGTTGCTCTGGTCCGAGGAGTCCTGGGAGGTCAAGCCGACGGGAGTGGCCGTTGCCCTGGGCGTAGGCGTACCCACAGGAGCCATGGCGGCGTTCATGAGGGAGGAGGTGGAGGCGGAGAGCATCTGGCCGGTCTCACTGCTGCCCCTCTGGGTTGGCAGGAACAAGGTCCTAGTGCTGGTACTAGCCTTCTGGTCTTCGCAGTCCTTGACCTTGTCATAGTTCAACACCTTCCACTGCTGGTTCACAGCCTGCCAGCGGTTGAAGATGCGGTACACCGATGGGCCTTCGTGGATAATCAGCGCTGGGGGGCGGGTACAAGCAGGGGAGGCAGCAATCACTCACACATTCCAGGGCTGAATGAGCAGGAGAACAAATTACAAACCTCATCTGCTCTTCTCCTCTAGTGTCAAGGTCATGACAAGGAACCTTAAACCTTATCGATCAACGATCAGAAACACAATTAGCAAAGAAAAATCAATGGTTTTCAAATACAACTCATCACCTGGCTCGAGATGATGATGTCATAAACAAGGGACTGTCTCCCAGGCAACGGTTTTATGAGCACCGAGGGACAGCCTGCACAAACCCATAACTCTCCCACTTCTTGAGTGTACTGTCTTGAGATGAGACTCCCAGCCGCGCCCAGCATGTGACTGACAGCCGAGGTGTGCGGGCTGCCCGTAGTGAGCGGAGGGGGCTTGTTTGGGTATTCACAGCACGTGGGGGTTGTCCTAGGAACCCTCATTATGTGTCTTTAAAATTGCCTTTCGGTTCCCCCAGCGGAGGGAGACTGAATGCGTGTGATGAAGGCTGTGAGTCCGTGATTACATTCGCCGTCTCCGGCAAGCTTTGCCAAAGCCAGCTTCTCAGCACCGGCCGGCACGTCTTCTCGCCCGAAACGCGCTGCAGCTCTCCGTGTGAAAATACATGAATTTTCGCAAAGATTTTTTCCCCCTTCGTTTTCCTGTAAAAGAGGCTCATGACGATACTAAGGTGCCCGCAAAGATAATAATTATACAGGAAGGGAAGTAATTAAACGCTGAAGTCTGGTGTCAGCAAGTCCCTCCCAGCACGGAAGGATGCAGCTTCATAGTTTACTGGGTCTTTGAGGATCTATCGATGCAGAAAATCTAATCTATTCTTTCCTGTCTCTCCCTCCCGCTCTTCCTCTCTCTCTCCCTCTCATTCTTTCTTTCTTTCCCTCCCGCTCTCTTTCTCCCTCTTTCTCTCTCTCTCTCCCTCCTTCTTTGTCTCTCTCTCCCTCCTACATTCTCATTCTCTGGCTTATCTGTAGTCTTTACAGTACATTCTTCCACCAACACCTGTGAAACAAAATGTCTCCCTGCTTGGGGGCAGGTAGTACTGCAAATCCCACCCCCATCCCCCCCAACAACCTCGCCATACTCCTGCCAGTGGCCCTCCTTCCCGCGCACAGAGGACACTCCTGTACCTCCCGAGGGCACCTCACTCCCACCTTCCATATGCATCTGCAATGTTTGGTTGCCCATTGAAGTTAGAATTTTGACTCAAGGATTTCTGAAACAAACAAATCACTGTCACTTAGCTGAACAACACTGGCACATCTAACACACGATAACCGCGTTGTTTTAAAAAACTTGAAAGACCCCCTTGTCTTGATGTAGTCGGTATGTTCTAGTATGTTTGTTTTTTCGTGGAAATCAGTCAACAGTTAGAACACCTAAAGCTATGAGTAGCTGCATCGCCCACAACCGACCTGGAAGTGACTTCGATAGTAGGTTGTGCATTTTCAGGGTCACTCGACTCAGGGAAGGATGACAGAGCTGCAGAAGAAACTTCTCCGCCGACCCCTAATCTGGTTTTACAAGCTGACCTCTTTGTTGGCCCTTTTACGGGAAGCCGACGGAGGTCTGCTCTAAATCCTGGGGCGCGTGCTTGGGTCAGACCATGCTCCTTAATGACCATCTTTATCGCTGCCATTATTTTTATGAGGTTTTCGCTGTGCTTTTCTTTAACGTCATTGATTCGCCGACTCTCCAACTCAAGCCGACTGTGAAACCCACTGGGCAAAATCTGCAGTTTCCTTGCGACAGTGGAGAATCTCTCAGTTTTTCAGTGTTCGTTCTCCTGACACACATGGCTCCCGCATGTACAGCTGCACGGGGAGACACGTGGTGCTTAACTGAGAGCAACATCTGCTCTCTGAAAGTGAAGGGAACCGAAGCAGTCAGGCATCGATCACCATTGATCTGCCAACGTAGCGCAGCTCCCAGAAGGCAGTGCGTGATGGGCAAATGCTGATTAAACTCATCTGTTTCGTGTTTGTTAGATAACAAGCTGATTAGGTTGACATTTAGTATTGACACTGGGCAAGTGTTTATCTGAGAAATGACACTGTGGGGGGGCTGCTCTAGAACTGATTCTGGGGGCAATTCCAGGGTCACCGGCTAGTGGATCAAACTGACCAATTGAAGCGATTTGTTTGCCTACCCACAAAGCATTTGATTGAGTAAATTAATATGCAGGTCTAACCGTGTTCGCCCAGGGTGTCGTGGTTCATATACAGATTAAAAATCCATTCTAAAATATCGCTCTTGTTAAAACCGAAGTATGTTAATTTTTTCGAATGTTCCAATTTACATACTAATTTCAAAACAGGGCTGACGCTAAGAGCTGTGCCACTGCAGTCTTGCATCTACTCCAGTCGTGTCTGTGCCTCCCTGTGCAGCCCTAAAACATGCGGCTGGGTGAACTGGTATCTCCAAATTGCCATTAATGTGTCTATGTCTGAGTCGGGCATTCTGTCCAGGATGTCCCATTGCCTTGTGCCCTGAGCTTCCCAGAAAAGGCTCCAGGCAAACCTTAACCCTGTGCTAGATAAGTGGTTCCAAAATGAAACAGCTGAATTTATAAGCGAAAATTATATCCTTCAAATTTTGCTTGTTGCTGGTCTAACATGAATGTTTATTAGGCAGTAATTCTGCAGTGAAATATCTGTGCGGAAAAAAAACATGGAAAATATGATATCAAACGTGATTCCATCTTGAGGTGATCGACTTCTCGTTGCCCCGCCTCGACCCACCCCACAGGCCCTCGGCGCCACCGCTCACCAATGCAGACGACGTCCATGAAGCCGTACATGCCGTAGCAGATCTGGAAGAGCAGGTCCTGCCGCTGCCACTTCGCCGAGGGACTGAGCGATGACCAGATGAGCCAGGAGACGCTGGCGATGAGGAAGAGGGAACCCAACAGAGCTGCCGCCATCTGCACCTTCTCGATCACTGTCAGGGAGATGGCCTGCCACTGCGGGAGGGAGGCAGGCGGTCAGCCGCGGTCGGTGGCATACATGGGAGGGAAATCAGGGCAACCGATGGGCCACTCGGGCTGGTCAGCGGCTGGTAACATGCTGCGTTCTGTTTGAACTCAGAACTCCGAAATTTCAACTGAAACAAACGCTGAAGTCGGAATTCTGACTCGGAAAGTCGGAGGAACCGCTGTAACCTTATAATTCAAGATGGCTGCGCCATTTATTAACAGAAGTGAATACTATAGTTATATATTGTTTATTAGCACTTATGTCTTATTTATAGTTCATTAAATCGGTCGTACACACAGTTCTGTCCAACCATTATCTGTGGACGTGTTGCTATGGTGTTTTTATGTGCAAAATACTGCATCACGTATTGTATCAACTGGTATTGCTAACAATGAACCAGGATAGAACTGGGCCTGTTTCAGAACAGAGCTTAGCTGGATAACTTGTCAGGTTTAAGGTAGTCCGGGTTAAATGTAGGTAAAGGCCAGTTAAACGGGGGTACCTTAAATATGACAACTTCTCCGGCTAAGCAAGAAATCTTGCTGTTTGAAACACGTCCCTGGTATTGTTAAATGGTTTTCTGACTTCTTGTACCGCAAAGTGATTAACTTGGGGGTGATGTCATTCCCAGTTCCAACTTCCGTTCCAGGTAACTGGAGCGCAGCGCGAGATCATAGGAGGTATGTAACAAGAAATATCAGATATCAGAGAGAGAGAGCAGTAGAATACAGGGGTGGTTAAAGTCCACATGTAAGGTAGTGAAATTGTAGCAGTTATGGTGCAGTCACAGACCCGTTACGATGTTCATGGTGCGGTCACAGACCTGTTACGATGTTCATGGTGCGGTCACAGACCCGTTACGATGTTCATGGTGCGGTCACAGACCCGTTACGATGTTCATGGTGCAGTCACAGACCCGTTACGATGTTCATGGTGCGGTCACAGACCCGTTACGATGTTCGTGGTGCGGTCACAGACCCGTTACGATGTTCATGGTGCGGTCACAGACCCGTTACGATGTTCGTGGTGCAGTCACAGACCCGTTACGATGTTCATGGTGCGGTCACAGACCCGTTACGATGTTCGTGGTGCGGTCACAGACCCGTTACGATGTTCGTGGTGCGGTCACAGACCCGTTACGATGTTCGTGGTGCGGTCACACATGAGACCTGACTTCCTCTCACTTCATACTGACGTTTAATAGGGTTGGTGTCACCAAACAACATGTCCCTGTTACCTTAAGCACTACTCTACCTGAAGTGGGTTCTTGGTGCTGATGGCGATGACCTGATATTTGTAGTAGCACAGTTCACAGCTCCAGGAGCCCCTCTCGCTGATCCACTTGATGAGACAGGGCTGATGGGTGCACCGCACTGATCCGCTGCAGCGGCATGGGCTCAGCAGCTCCCCCTGCAGGACACAGGGGGAACAACAATGAGGCGGCTGCAGCTCCGCTCCTGGGGAACGGTCAGTCAAATTCAGTGACCCCCTATTTATCGACAGAAACCATCTGTTACAGGCAGATTATATGAGATTTACAATCGCAGCCCAAGGAAACACATTAGGACGCCCATATTCTGCTGTGGAATGCTGAGTTTCTACAGGGCAAGAGCAGCATGCTGAAAAGCAGCATTTCTGGAAATTTCCTTCACATATCTGTAATCTCTCAGAGCTAGGGTTGGGCGATCAATTAAATTTTAATGTCAATTATGATTTTGGCTTGCAGCAATTATCAAAACGAAAGCTGCACACAAGTGTATGCGCATCCACACACGCTACATCACACCATACTACCTACAAGAACTCTTCACAAACACCTCAGGGCAAAAGATGAAGGCTGTGAGGAAAGGGAACTGGACAGCAACCAATTAACACCACTAGCAAAACAAATCTCCCATGCCCCCTCACTTAACACCCCCGCACACAAACAAACAGGCTTCACATCACCCCCCCCACCACCACACGACCTGGCCGCTTCCTCAGGTCCCAGATCCCTTTGCCGCCGGACCTCGGAGTCAGATACCGCAAACGGTCATGTGACGGCAGCTTCACAGGGCCGTCGGACCGGCAGAGAGCTGTTTGCGAGCAGAGCTGTCAGCAAACAGATTCAGGGCACGCTGGACCACACTCCATCAGGCGTCCAGGAGACGAAGCCACATCTCTCTGTGCACACACACGCACACACACAGGCAGGGTAGGCACACAATAGTCACATCCAGGATTCGTAGAAAAAAATCAAAAAGAGAAACAGGTCAGGTATGGATTTTCCTTAATGATCCTTGAAGGAACAGCCCAAATCTGTCTTTGTGAGCTTGCATGGATGCTGCTGACAGACACCAGATGTCATTCTGCACGGGGCTATTCTGCCTGATTTTACACAAGCAAACGAGAGGCTCCGCCTCCATTATATTCCTAAGCTTTTGTTTTTGTTATGAGCCAATCAAACTTATCAGCACCTCAGTGGCAAAACCTTCTATTGCAAACCTCTGGAACAGAGTCCTCTGGGAGTTTCGGCTGCGAGTCACTAAGCCGAAGCGGGGTAACCACATCCGCACTCGTACACGGACGCGTTGTCTGCCACGCGCAGATAAAACGGCATCCTTTTTTGACGAAGTTCATTGCCTCGCGAGTGACGTCTTTTCATCCATCAGACTGATAGCGCCTGGGCTGTTATGGAGTGGGAAAAGGACAGCGGCCATTAATTTGGTTAAAGGACATTGTGGATCTTTAATGTGTAATTTTGTTTATCTCCATCTAATGTTCTATTCTATTTACCACAGTGCTCTATAAGAGGCTTTCAAACGATCCCAGCCAGATGCAGTTTACAGGAAAATCTTCTATACTTTTCTACTCCTTGGAAACTGGCTGAAACGCATTTTGAAAAATTGCGTCTGTAAAAGGTGGTAGTGTGATCCCGGTCATACAGCTGCTTTCAGACAAACCCAGTGTCAGGGTTTTAGACATCAGACACCCTTGAGGCTATCAGTGGGATCAGACACACACTGCACCTGCCAGAGACCTGGGGAGGTCAAGGAAGCTGCTCTGTGGAGTTGCTTCTGAGAGCCACCAGTGTCTCTGCTTACAGCGCTTGATTGTGCGTCAGCTCGAAGACAGACAGACAGCTGGACAGACAGGAGGAGAGACAGATGGACAGACAGGTGGACAGTAAGGATGACAGGCAGACGGAAGGACAGACAGGTGGATAATGGGAGGAAAGACTGGTGGACAGAGAGATGGACAGACAAGAGGACAGAGCTGGACGTAAAGATAGACCGGCAGGAGGACAGAGATGGACAGACAAGAGGACAGAGCTGGACATAAAGATAGACCGGCAGGAGGACAGAGATGGACAGACAAGAGGACAGAGCTGGACATAAAGATAGACCGGCAGGAGGACAGAGATGGACAGACAAGAGGACAGAGCTGGACATAAAGATAGACCGGCAGGAGGACAGAGATGGACAGACAAGAGGACAGAGTTGGACATAAAGATAGACTGGCAGGAGGACAGAGATGGACAGACAAGAGGACAGAGTTGGACATAAAGATAGACCAGCAGGAGGACAGAGATGGACAGACAAGAGGACAGAGCTGGACATAAAGATAGACCAGCAGGAGGACAGAGATGGGCAGACCAGAGGACAGAGAGATGGACAAACAGGAGGACAAACAGGAGGACAAACAGGAGGACAGACAGATGAACAGTTGGGAGGATGGTGAGGGAACAGGCACATACGCACTTCGTGTGAGTGAGCGCCCTCACGTGCCAGAGTGTTCAGGGATTGTAGTCGATGTGGAGCAGCGGATGTCAGGGCCTGTGGAGACCCACAGTGACGGGCTAAGGAGGCTGCTGGGCATGCAGTTGTCGGTCCTCCCCGAAGCCAGGCTGACCTTTGGCTGAGGAGCACCACTGGCTGCTCTGGGCTTTGCACGTGGTGCCGTCGACTCCCTCGAGCTTGCAAGCTGGAGGCAGGTGGCACCGTGGGAAGCCCGACGGTTAAGGGCACGGGGCAGGTGGAGGCTGCCGCTCGGCTCCCCGGTGGGGGCCTCCTGTCTCACTCTCTGACAGATGCACTAAACCCCCATTCAGTTTGAAACACCCAGCTGTATAAATGTGTGAAGAACTGGCCGACTGTCAAAATAAGACATTAAATACAGTGCAGACAGGGGGGGCAGCAGCTCATTTCAGGACACACTGTGACAGAGAGGTTTCCGGGGTAAAAATAGACCAAAGTGCAGGTAGAAATTTTGATCAAGAAGGACCCTTCTGGGCGCGGGCCTGTCACAACACATCATGGAAGCTGGAGTAATAGTAATAAAGCCATTATAACTGGGAGATTCAGACGCATACGAGGCAGAGGCAGGAAGTGACATCACAGCAAACCAATCAGTGGCTGAATCATGTGGGCCAGATACATTAGTGTATTTAATCGTTATGATGTGTGACCTCTGGGTCAGGCCTTTGGTGCGGGACATGAATGGGGTTTCTGCACCATGCTAATGCTATGTGGGCTAATCGGCTGTCCGATACCGGGTACCATAAGCTGACAGTCAGGCTGCCCCTGGGGCACTCCTGGTCAGGCACTACGTTTAAGGTAGTGACCTTTGACCCCTGAACCCTGTAGCTGTTGGCCTAAAGACTCTGTGGCAGCACGGGGGCTGTAATTTTGGGGTTCGGGGCGTCAGCACTCACGCCTTCTCCGAGGGGGGGGCATGAAGTCGCGGCCCTGCGTTGCAGTCTGGCAGGAAGAACGCAGCAATCGTGCCTCGGCTGGAACCAAAGCTCCTATTTATGCAGACGACCGCCGCGTTGGCTCGCGGCAGCAGGCCGTTTTCTCGGTGGACATGCGGAATCATAATTATACTAACTTGCATTCAAGGTGCCAAATGGCCTCTAACTGAAAAAGGTTCGTTTTTTCCCTTCCCACTAAAGAGCGAGTCCAGCTGAGACGCGCAGGGCCTTGGACGGGGTTACCGGCTGCTGGAGGTTATTGGGTTTGTTGTGTGCTACTTAACACAGCCCGCAGAGACTTGCGCTATCTGCAGTGGGGGAGTTTCCGTGCCAAATTAGCCTTAATTACCCCAATAAAGACCACTGCTGTATAGTTTGTACATCATAATGCTTTCCTTTTGGAAGCATTAACAGAGTCCACACACCAGTATGGAGAATAACAATGCACTTTAATACAAAGAGGTGGAGGTAGCATTACCGTTTTCCAGATGCAACCCATAAAGACAGAGCACAACACTGCTCAGTGTTAGATAAATATAAGGCGGGGCCAAGCATCTTAAAGGCACAGTACTCTTTTTAAAGCTTTGATCCTTATACTCTAACATGCATTTGTGACATTACTATCCCCGAATGAGGAACTGATCTAAAGCCACCCCCCCACCCAGCCCCTCCAGCCAATTTTCATCCAGATCCAAAAATTGATTTGTTAGCAGATCTGGCTAGCACAACTGGACAATGTTTTGACAGAAGTCTGACCCTTAACCTGAATGTATTCCTTTGATCTGTGTGATTCTCTGGTCGTGATTAATGACGTGACATATAATGGGAGATTTTTCCATGAACTCGCTGGGGCACATGGCAGAGTGTCATGGGGACTCTAGAGGCACATGGCAGAGTGTCATGGGGACTCTAGAAGCTTATGCATCCAATATTGGAAATTTATATAGAATCCATCCATCTTTCACCTGCTCATCTAGTAAAAGTTACGGTACAATACGTACAAATGACCTTAAAATACTGCAGGCTCCGGAATCGCTGCCATCCCCACATTCTGCTTTGATTTTTGTTTTTTCTCGAGACTCCCCTGTCTTCTCCCTGCAGTTTTCTCACCTTCAGCCTCTGCCACGACAGACCGGAGGTGGCCGGAATATACCGGTTCACCTCGCGAAGCAGAGAAGGGGATCGTCGGACGGAAAGCGATGCGGGGACGCACCAAAGCAGGACATGTAATCTTGGTAAACAGCCCAAAGTGTAGATAAAAATAAATCAGATTTTCTATCCGTTAGCATATGAAGGGCAAGAGGAATGATCTCGTCCCATTCCGCAACATGACCGTGTGATTCTGAAGCGCATTTGATACGCTCGGTGGAACTCTCCGTTTTCTGGTCACTCAGGCTGTTGTGTTAGTACTGCTTTTCCTCCCTTAAGCAAGCAACACAGCTGGAGCACCTTTGCCACAACTTTGAAAAGGTTGTGACATTTTGCTCAATGAAAAGATCTATGGAAAGATCTGAGGGGTAACTTTCTGATGTGAATGTGTTAGCCGCTCTGGGATTCCTCGTCTGCTGCCAGAACCTCCAGGATCCAACCTCGAAACTCCACGCAGGAAATGTTGGGGGCCTGGCTGGAGATGGAAGAGTATTACCTAGCATTCTCCGTAACAGCTGTTTCCAACCCAGTTCCTATCCTGGCAGATTCTTACAGCTCCATTTGAACTGCTAACATAATAATTAGATTAATAATTAGCTCAACCGAGCGCATAAGTGTCGGGTATGGCTAAAGTAGACTGCCAGCTTTCACATGCAGACTCCACAAGGTCATAGTGCTGATGGAAGGCCGCCACTGATGCATTCTGGGATCCAGGTAATGTACAATCACAGAGAAAAGCCCTGCTGCTCACAGGAGACATTGTGAGCTGAAGGAGAATCATGTCACACCGAGATCCCTTTGAAGGGCAGCCAATGACAGACACTTACTGCAAGGAATGGAAAGCAGGAAGGGGTTCGACCTTACACACATTCAAAACAGGTGTGCGTGGGCAGCTGCACCTTATTTCCATGTGAATGAAAAGCGATTTATCGACATTTATCCAGAGACCTGCAGTTGCTAACCACCCCCCCAACAAAAAACCCCCACCAAAAAAGTAAATCTATTTTTTGCCTAGTTGTGACTGTTGGCAGGATCTGGTCCCCAAGCTGGTCTGTCTGCTACAGGACAAAGAACAGTCTCACCGTACAGCTAATGACACGACGCTGCCTGTCCGGGCACCGCTGGGAGAGCTAGGCGGTGACTTTGACACAAATCCGCCCGCTTCCCCTTACAAGAAAGAAGGGGAGATGGAGCGGAGGATCTACCGGCCGATCCAACACGGCGCTTCCTGGAAACCTGCTGCTTGGGAATGACAAGAAATCGTTAAGGTCTGTTTGCCTTCACTGCAGTATCTTTGCGATTTTCTTTGCCTTTTCGCATCCATAATGATAAGCTCCTGGTCCTTTATGAGGTCACAGGAGAAACAATCGGTTTAGAGCGGGTGTTTTCAGACTAAAGTCCTCAACACTCTAGGGTGTCGAATGTCCCCAGCTGCAGAGGGTCTGCAGGGACATTTTATAAATTGATGAAATACTGGTATTACCATCCACTGTCCAAAACACTAAACATATTAGAAAGGGAATCCATCCCACATCACATAGTCTTCAAAGGGGGTCCACAGCCCTGATATATTTTTATTTGGCATCCCCAGTTTAAGAAAAACTCTGATTTAGAGCATTAAAAGTATCCTGAACTCTACTATCTGAATAAAACAGAGACAAAGGGAAAATATCCGGTATGAAATATGAAGGATTAATATTGACTAAAAAGGATCGGCAGTCTGCATAGCTTCCCTGTTCTTTTATATAAACAATCCAAGCGCGACTAAATATGCTTTTAATATTCAATATGCAGATTGACAGTCTCAATGATACATATATTTTGGGATTAAGCAAGAATACTGTTGTGAGGCCTGGTTCACAAGAGTACAATTCTTCTGGGAATTTAAATTTGTGACGGACGGGTTTTAAAAAGCTCCCATAATGCAATGCGGCTGGAACATAAACTACTGTGACACGTCAAGCAGTGCTTCTCTTCCTGGCTTCTCCTTCACCTCCCCACACCTGGGTCACAAGCAGGAATGATCTGCAGCTTAATCCCCCCCCCCCCCCCCCCCACCTCGATTTATCGATTTAAGGATGTCAGGATGTCATCTTTAGGGCATGTGAGTCGACACGGGGTCTGGATCCTTGGATTTTACCCAAAGTCCTTCTTATGCAGAATCACACACTGACGAAAAATCAACCCACCAGGTACATTTTTTTTTCAGACTTAGTGGTTTTAATCGTTATGAAGTGTGACCTCTGGGGCAAACATTAAACCATTTGTTTTGTGTTACAGACACCATAGTTAGATGTAAGGGTGCCACACTAAGAATGAGAAGGATCAGAGTTAGGGTGCCTCATTTAGCTCACACGCCTCTGAAAAGGTCTTCAGGCATTGGCGAGAGGTAACCTGCCCAGATTTTTACAGGGAAGTCTTACAACTTAACTCCCCCCCCCCAACACACAAATGGGCCCCAACACAAAGTCTATCCAAGACAAAGGGGGTGCCACCAAGAAAAGGAGCCCGTTTGTCGGACTACACCGGGCTTTGCTGCGTGTGCCTTCCACTCTTCCGGCATGTTCCCCCGGCTCTGCGTGGAGAAGCGACTCGTCGCTGCTCGGCCATCTGTTTGACGCCTAATTTTCATTATGTTCTGAGGACCACGCATCTCTCCGGCAACACAGGAACCGGATGGAGGCAAAATGAACGGCGCCTTTGTTAAAGGTCTCTCCTAAATGGTGAAGTGCAGTTGTCCTGTTCCCTGTAATTGGTTCATGGGGCTCGAAAAACAAAATCAAAAAATCTCACGGATAACATGAGGGCTGTTCATTTCTGACGGTCTACAATGACGGAATCAAACTCGGGTCATAGTTGGTGTCCAGACTGTAATAGTGGAAATGTGTATATAGAACGCTTCCCACACGATACAAGTCATTGTGAAAAAACCTGTGTCCTTCTAAACATACAAACAAACATAATATATCTGAATCAGTCCAGACCAGACAACAATTAAACAGGAAATGGGGACAGCTTGCAGGATAAGTTTGTGGGGGGGGGGGGGAACCTCTCATCACTCATTTGACTCCATACAGGCTCCATGGGATATTTTTGTTTTAAAGATAAGCATCGGCATGGCAACAACTGGGCATCTATTGCAGAGCATTGCAAACTGTTTCCCAATGCAGTTCAGGTTCACTTTTGTGGAAAGTGTTTATCAGGGAGCCTGATAAGGATCACCTGCTTAGAACTGCTGTGTGGCTGCAAGTTTCAGTCATTTG
Organism: Brienomyrus brachyistius; assembly: GCF_023856365.1. NCBI lineage: Eukaryota > Metazoa > Chordata > Actinopteri > Osteoglossiformes > Mormyridae > Brienomyrus > Brienomyrus brachyistius. The sequence goes on along the minus strand of NW_026042337.1, from coordinate 1,190,629 downwards.
TCTTCCGGAACGCCAGAAGTCAAAGCCAGCGGGGAAGACAGAAAGGGGGAACATTTCTATTGACCTCTTGTTGTAGCCATATTCCCTTCAACGACACATGCTGTCAGCAGGTGAAAGGGAAGAGGGAGTTTGGGGATATTCAGCCCAACTGCCAAGGATATCGCCCATAACTTCCAATAAATAATTTAGTTAGGGGTGACTTATAATAACGCCCGGAGGGTTAGAGTGAAAATCTCCGTCAGTTTGACAGCCTCGGTTTGTGATGATAAATATTACATCACCTAATGTATCCACACTTACTATGCGCTGCAGACAAATATTTCCCATAATAATATTGATAAAAAGCGAGCTTCCCCCCAGACTTATAGCGTGTTCGTTGCAAGTTTTTCCACATCCCAATATTGCAGCGTGAACCGTCTACATACCTGTTCGGGTCCCTGAAAACAGATCCTGCATAAGGGAGTCCTAACACCGCTGTCAGTACAGCTGCTAAGGGAAAGTCGCTCCTCCGACTTCTCCTTAGCCAGTTCGTCCGAGGAGCTGCTGCAGTCTAAGGTCGCCGATCGCTCGGCTGCGCTGCTGGACCAGCCCTCCGCTCCACCGCTTGCGTCGTCCGCCGTGGCGCTCTCTGCCGGAGGTGCAGTCCAGCCATCGGCCTGAGGGGCGTTTATCAAAGTGTTGTTGTTGTCGGCGACTTCGTTCGCGTGGGTCTCCGTGTCCGGTCCGCTCATAGGTAAAAATGAAGGCTGCGACGCCGGTGGGCCAGGTGGCCTAAGCAGGAAAACCTTAAGGTCGCTGAACAAGACGCAACAGCGGCTCTTCACCATGCCCTGGTGGCGCAGCATCTGTCTGTGACTCAACAATCCCCAGCACCATACAATGACACCGACTATCAACAACATGTGCCCTTTTGTTGATAATGTACGCCTGTGAGCTTAGATGGTCCGGCTTTATGTTTCAGTCACCGAGGAACGTAGATCGCGTCTAAAATAAAAAGTCGTGAGGGATGCACCCAGTATTCCAGCAACTACTTATTTAGTTTAAGTGTAAAATGCTACGTGTGCGTTTGAATGCGTGGTCGCATGTATATGTTCAAACGTGAATTTTGTTGCAATGCAACAGACTGCTTAAAATGGTAAGGGGGCAAAATGCAGCAACAACTAAACACTAATGTTCCTTTGCCATCTCTCTCTGGTCGAAGGAAACACATGTTATTATCGGCGGTCGTTCACTATTGAAAACTCTAGCGAGCTTTGCGGCACAGATAAACCAATAAACAATTATAGGAGCGGGGCCTCCTGTGATTTACCAAGACATCGACTCCTTATTTCAATGCTTACAACAATCAATCGTCCGTGACTGTTCTAAAGTCAGGAATACAATTACGACCGGAGTCCCAGGCAGGATTTCAGAGGAAAGATTTATAATCATACAGCCAATATATTGCCGGTTGAAAAAAAGAACAGCGCAAAAAGAATAAACTGCTGTAATTTAAAGCAAATGCCGAAACCCGAAGGAATAAACTCTACAAATGTGACCCGGCGATTTTGCCTTATTTTACAACAGATAACCCGACAACGCACGTCTCTAAACTAATATCCTCCCATCTTGTGCATCCAGTAGTTTTCATCTCATATTTACAAATCCGTCGACACAAAAGCCATCTTTTTTCACATTGTGCTTTGCATGCTTCCCATTTTTCGCTTGTTGTATTTCCAAAAAAACACAGTGACAAGGCTCCACGGTTTCGCAACGGTCTTGAGCTTTAAAGGACGCAATACCGTCAGGTTCCTTGTAAAAATTAACACCAGCTTCTTCCCAGCTGTAAGACAGAAAAAAAGTGTTAGTCTTTAAATTGTCATTAATGCTTTAGTTTTTTTTAATTGGGCTTGGGGGTAAAATCGCTCTCCAGTGGCCAAACAACACCCCAGTCCCATTCAGCAGAAATATTAATTTCTTTTTCCGCTCCACTGTCAACAGCAACCTCCCCAGTACCGGTCGATCACGGTCGATCTTATATTCCTTAATTTTACACGATCATCAGTTCACCTTTTTATTCCGAATAATTCCGTGGGTTCTTTTTGGAAATAAGGCAAATGTTAACAAATCCAGGTCCGATGCATTTGACACAGAGTTGCTCTGGGCTTCCAGGGTGTAAAATCATTTTCACCATATCTCCGTCGTACTCACTGCATTCCTGCGTTTAACGGGCGAGACGTCGCTCGGTTATCGGTATAATTCCGCCCGATCCGAGAAGGGAACTGGGCTGGCCCCGTGGAGGAGGCTGTGCAGGCTGGGCGTACGTGTGATTTGCGGTTTCTGGCCAGTGCTGCAGCTTCAGCACCATTATTTCTGGGACAGCTCCCAACCAACGGAGCGTCACACAATGGGAGTGATGTAGGCGAGGGCGAGCGATGCCACGTCGGAACCCGGCTGAGCAGAGACGCTCCGCGATGATGCGTCCGCGCATTGGCCCACTTTTAAACCGACTGCCACTTCTGAGAGCAGTGCAGCATCAGATGATGACAGATAATATATGCAATGGTCTGTTTTATGCATTTTATGCAAAAGTGTCTGCCAATAGGTCTAAGGTAGTTTGTGAACCTATAATCATATTTGGGTTTAGTCAGATTATTCCCTTTGTGTTTATATCTGATTTCAAGTATAACCACGTTTGACATTTGATTTTTTTTCCTAGCGCACTTCCTATGGAAGATTAGTGTTCCAATTTGTTACAACTTTTAATTAAATAGATTCTAGTGTAATTAATCAGGCCTGATTTAGTCGTTCAACATTTCCTCCGGATGTTTTCACTTATATTATGATTATTCGTTTTAGGAGGTGGGTTAAAAGCAAATGTTATTGTTTGTTTAATTAATTGCATCTTGTTTGTGGCCATATGAAACTTATGATTAATGAATGATTAAGATATGAATAACTGATTAAACAGGGTAGCATACAACATACGTTAAGCCATCTTAACTGATAGGGCGCGCAACTAACCAAGCGTTTTAGTAGGCCTACATCTTTAATAATATACGTACTTCATGAAGAAATGCAAACCTGAAAATTTCTTTAACAAACTATCATGTACATTAAACAGAATGAAAAGCCATACATACGAAAAGGTTAGGAAACCGACTCATGTACTACAGATCGAGATGCATATAGTTCTGCACGATGTTTTTTATATTTAGAACTTTCCGGAAAGATTTATTAATAACCCGCAGCTGTGTCGGTGCCTGTCAGTCAGTGGGCAGCTTTGGTGCAGATTACGCCGTATTTATTCCTGCTGTTTAACGGAACAGACCGCGAGTGTCTCGTGCTCCTTCGGAAACATGCATGCAGTGTTCTGTTGTTTAAGGGCAAGGAACGTGCAAGAGCGCGTGTGTGCAAATGTAAAAACCGAGTGAGCAGATAAGCGTGTTTTCATCTGTATGTATGTTTCGTATTTACCGATTTTGCTGTTACTAATGATCGATAAATGATAAAAAGTGGATTGTGCTTAAAAGTGTAACCTATAAAGTAACATAATACGCATACGTGTTTTCAAGCAGAATGTAGCAAAGTGCTTGTTTTCCAGGAGATCCATAGTGACTATATTCTCTAAATTAGTCTTCTCAAACCTTGAAAAACCAATACACGAACATACACAGATAAATGGGACACATACTATATTTTACTATATGTTATGTTTTATTGTAATCTGACACCACACACCTGAATTCACCCCCTCCCCCACCTGCCACCTAACATCTTGTTCCCGCAATTCAGGTCGGATCTAACTACACTTGCTAGATCTGGCTTGGATTATTGCTGCCTGTGATGTGATCTGTCAGATGACAAAGTGCATTCTCACCCTCCCATTTGCCGCAATCAATAGCATGGCAGCTATCAGCAATGCTTATGATACCAGACTGCTCATCATGTACTGCGTGGCTCCCTGACACTGCACTCGTATTAATAACTTGTTTGTCTGCAGATGTGTGCGGCCGCATGTAGGAGGAGGTTGCCTGCAGCTTTGGGAATTATGGATAATTTTGCCACTGCCATGCTGATCAGATTTCAGGTCAGGTTCTGAGGAAAAGTACTTCGACAATATTACTCAGAGGCCAGAGATGAAATGCTCTGTTTTATAACAAAGTCTGATTTGCTCAACTGCACTTTAGCATGTCCGTCAATGCACTGTTGTTGGGGAGCTCCTCTCATGTGCAATACCTCTCCTAACAGAAAGGGGGTGCTATTTGAACCATGCTCTGATATTCTCCACCACCCACCTTTAACTTCCTTGTTCTCTTTGTCCTTTTTTGTGTTGTGCTGAAAAGAAATGTTGAGCAAAGAAATAATAGAAATAATAAATTCAAGTCAAGTCTTCATCGTAGGATTCAGAAGCCTTTGATCTTTAATCTCTATATCCTCTGACCTTTGACTTGTCTGCTCTGCCTGCATGGGCCCCACACATTCATAAAAATCATAAACACACATGGATGGGCAATGCTTTAGTGACAGAGCATCCTCTCAACTTTCTACAAGTTTACAAGGATGCCAACACACAAACTCCCGGTGATAATCAGCTCAGTTCAGCATACATTCATAACCCTAAAGACCATTAGGAAAGGAACATCGTCCCTTTAAAACGTTAATTAGTAGAAGTTTCTTGATTTATTAGGTGCAGCTATTAATAAGCTTGCCTTTACAGTTTAACAATGTACCTTTTCCTTTATCTACAGATGCTCCCCAGGTTACGATGGGGTTATGTTCCAACAAACCTATCGTAAGGTGAAACTATTGCAAGGCAAAAATGTATTTTAATATACCTACCTAAGCTAACAAACATCATAGCCTAGCCTACCTTAAACATGCTGAGAACACTTACGTTAGCCTACAGTCGGGCAAATTATTGAATAATCGTACCCATTTTGCAAAGGTCAGTTAGTCTAAGTGTTTTAGCTACTAAATTTCCTCAACTTGCCAAAAGCATGTGATTTTTCTGGGCATGTGTATGCTGACAGCTGGTTAACTTGATATTATATTGACTGACCTTTCAGACATCTGACAGGATAAACTCACTTTTCATCTACTCACATTTTTTCATGCTTTTTGGTTTCATTAGCCGCGTTACTAACAATGAGGACATTTATGCAGCGCCAGATGGACGTCCGCCGTAGCCGATTATATAACATTGAATGTATAAACTTCCATATGTTGTGGAATAGTGAAAAGCAGAGAGCTGGGATGTTACTGGCATCATGGATGTGTCTTATTACAGCCTCAGTGGCAGGGAGAATCCAAAATAGTCTGTGCTTGGCTGAAATCTTCTCAAAATAAACTGGATTTTAACCCATGTAGGTGCCATCTTGGCCCTCTTGTTACGCCTCTAAAAATGATACCCCAGGGAAACTGTTTTAGGTTTGCAGAGTCTGGGGGATAATAGGTTTGGGCCGGCAAGGACGTAGCACTCTTTGCTTTTGAGCGTGATTAAATGTGCAGAGTTGGGGAATCAGCCTGCGACACCGGCTACCCCGCAGTGACGATCCAGTGAAAGTCTTAGCCAACCCTGATACAGGAAGATGCACATCCATTAAACATTCAGTTAAAGACTTGTTTTAGGTTATTAAAACAGATGGTACTTTTTACCTCAGCATTACCATTTGGCTTCTTTAATTTATGAAATTATAAAGTATTCAATTCTTCGGTGTGCTCAACACTTCTTCTCATTTTGCCTCCTGTCCACCCTTCTGTCTTTCCTTGCCCTAGATTGCTGTGCTGTCTCTCATACATTCACGGCATTCTCATCCTGTGTGGCTCTGAGTGTCTGTGAATGTCTGTGTGTCTGTGAATGTCTGTGGATGTCTGTGTGTCTGTGAATGTTTGTGTGTGTCTGTGAGTGTCTGTGTGTGTCTGTGAATGTCTGTGTGTCTGTGAATGTCTGTGGATGTCTGTGTGTGTCTGTGTGTGTCTGTGAGTGTTTGTGAATGTCTGTGTGTCTGTGAATGTCTGTGAGTGTTTGTGAATGTCTGTGAGTGTTTGTGAATGTCTGTGTGTGTCTATGAGTGTCTGTGAGTGTCTGTGAATGTCTGTGTGTGTCTGTGAATGTCTGTGTGTGTCTGTGAGTGTCTGTGTGTGTCTGTGAGTGTCTGTGAATGTCTGTGAGTGAAATCTCCCCAGCTCTCCCACAGCCAGAGCACAGCAGCAGGTCCTGCCTCTGGATGCTATTCTGAGGACAGTAGTACCAGCATGACATCCTAAGGCTGTGTCCCAGTTTACTGAGGTAACCCCCTGTCACCCCCCTTGCCTGATGCTTCCAGGTACCCTTACGTCGCCCCAAACCCCATTTTCACCTTATTTCAGTTCCTTCCAAGTCTGCAACAGCGCTTCACTTTGCAATGTGCGCTCTTCCCCGCAGCCTGCCTATGGCAGCCTCATAGGCAGGGACAGTGCTCCTCTGATTTGCACCCTGCCAAGCTGTTGGTTCTCCTTTCACACCCCAGGTCACATGATGTTGTGTGGGAGACCTGAGCTGCTGATTGGAGGAGCCGCGCATCTCATGCCGCTGCCAACTCGCTTCCTGTAGGCGTCTTGATGGGTCTGTAGGAGGCCCTTATGTAGGGGCCAGCAAAGGTTCACTGGCTGACTTAAACCCCCCCCCACTCACCCACCCACTGTGGTGAAACAGTGTCAGTTATGAACCCAAGTCTGATCTGGATGAACGCCTTGGGTTGTCTACTCAGGAGTCCCTAGATAAGCAGAATCACATATTACAGTCTGTTTCATGTCTTTGGCATGTATTTTGAAGAGGCGGATGTACAGTAGACACATTCTAGTACATACCAAATATCTACAGCTCATTTTGGCATATTAGATTGCAGTTAGAATTAGGTTCTATGATAAATACATAGGGGGCAGCATGGTGGTGCAGTGGTTAGCACTGTTGCCACACACCTCTGAGACCCGGGTTCGAGTCTCCGCCTGGGTCACATGTGTGCGGAGTTTGCATGTTCTCCCCATGTCGTCGTGGGGTTTCCTCCAGGTACTCCGGTTTCCCCTCACAGTCCAAAAACATGCTGAGGCTAATTGGAGTTGCTAAATTGCCCGTAGGTGTGCATGTGTGAGTGAATGGTGTGTGAGTGTGCCCTGCGATGGGCTGGACCCCAGTACTGTGTTGTTCCCTGCCTCATGCCCATTGCTTCCGAGATAGGCTCCGGACCCCCCGAGACCCAGTAGGATAAGCGGTTTCGAAAATGGATGGATGGATAAATACATAGATCTAGTTTTTTGGAGAACAGATATAGACCGAATCAGAGATTAAATTATGTAAATATAGGCATCTTTTTTGTAAAAATCTTTCTTGTTTTCAATAAACAATTCGAAAGATTTGCCGTCTTTCTCTGATGTGTAAGATGTGATACCAGCCTGTTACTAACTCAGACAAAAATTTCTGCATGATAATAATTATTGAAATTAACTACTGCTAATTTCTGTGAGCTTAATGGAATTCATCGTGCCTCTTCATATTGTGACAGAGAGTAAAAGTGAACCATTTTGTTTCCAATCAGCCTCAGACAGTTTACAGTTTAGTCCAGATGGCCATTGTTGAATCCTTCAGGAAATATAATTTTTAAAGGCACAGCAAGAAACATTAGATTTAATGCACCAGTCCTACCATCTGTAAGGAGTCATTTTCAGTATAAATTAAAAGGTTCTTATAGTTGTGAAATGTGTGTGCTTTACTAACAAATATTGAATTCTTTTAATTGACTTCAGAGCTTATAATTAAACGCCGATGCAGCATGTTAGTGTGTGATACAAACTCTCTGGGGCTCTCTGAGGTATAAACTGATGTTTCCATCATCTTTTTGATAACCATTTACTTCTGTCCTCTGTCCACCTCACGAACTCTGCAGTCCTGACAAATCTTCCCACAAAATCTCAAGCAGAGTATTTTCTGTCCCTGAAAAAGGTGCTCGAGGCTTCGAACGAGTCCCACAAAGGACAGATAGAGCTCTTCTGTTAAACAGATGAATTCCTACGAGGGCCATTCCCCCCCCGCAAGCTGCAGTCCGCAAATCAGTTTTGGACTCAGAAAATGAACCCATTAAGGCAAATCTCTGGATGCTCACAGCTGCTCTGGGTGCGGGAGGGGGGAGGGCAAGGCCCAAGGCGGAGGAGTGGGCCCAGATCTCCCCGAGCGTGAAACGTCCTGACGAGCATACTTACACGGAAAGGTAGCTCGTTCCCTCGATCCGGCGAGTCTGAGGCACTGGAGACGGGGATGGGGGTTGGGCGGGGTGAGTAAGGAGGCGAGAGCGGCGGAGCGGAGCCGCAGAGACGTGTCGGGGCTCTGAATCACGGGAGAAGCTCGATCTCCCGGGGTGGATGTGCGAGAACAGCGAGTTCACCGCTAACTACGCTCACGACAGCGTGGGTCAGGTCACAGAGCAGCACCGCGAAAATCATGCAGCTTAATATCCATGCCCAGGGCATCCCAGAATGACGCCGACGCGTCACCGTGCGCGAACAATAAAGGATTAATAAACAGTGAAACGCTGCGTGCTGTATATCATATAGTCACCGTTCAGTTTTATAGGGACCCAGTCTATTAAGTGACCAATCAACATTCAACAATTCTGTTTTCACTGCAGTGACATATTTCTTTAAATCATGCAGCTGTTTTGATTATTGTTTTTTTTTTTTTTTTTGTTATGGTTATAAATCGCAGGTATGGCAAAGTGAAATATATCCGGTAAATGTCAGTTTGCGCTGGAGCACCGTAGGTGACGGCGGCTGTGAATGTGACCCTTGGCGCACGATAAACAGCGCCGGTCCTTTAAATGCCACCAGATGGCCGTCGGGTTGCGCCAGGCCGCCTCCTGTCAGCCGAGCCGATTGCTATGTTTGGTTTGTTTCCCCGCTGACAGAATAAAGGCTTGGGTCATTTGGGAGGCAGACCTGACTATAACTCGAGGTCTCCCTGATTCTCCCACCCCCCCCCCCCCAGATAAACAAGCTACAGTCAGTCACACTGTGACTCTGGCACTCTCTACCCATGCCACTCGATCATGTGATCCTCTGTGACGTTCCTGTGACAATCCCCCCAAATCCAACTTAATGACAAGCAGCCCAAAAGCAAGTAAAACATTTGGACGCCTTCACTCATTGATAGAACTGGGTATTTACCACAGAGGATTGGATTAGGTGTCTCTCTCCAGAGGATACCCCTCCGACCAACAGCCCTCAGATGGGACTTTAATCTTTTAATTAGTCCAGCTGTTGAACTACTTCATTGCCCTCGCCGTGTTTCACAAATGGCCAGATTTAAAAGTCAATTACTTTCAATATTATGCTATTGCATCTCCTATCTGACTCACTGCTGAAATTTGGCGATGCGATTCCTGATCTCCTAGATCTTTCATACAGTAAATGGACAAAACCACTCAAGGCAACTTGGGTTCATAATAAGAGATCCTCGCTTTTTTTTTTTGGTTGTTTGGCATTTTTGGAAAATGTGAAAAATGTGGTTTGGTGAGAAAATAATCACTTTATTGTGGAAATGCTGTGCCAAAATGACAATGAGATCATTTGATGTCGAAGAAATAGTTGCATTTTTGATATGCTTTTTATTTAACAGCATTAGGTTTGGATAAAGTCTTGATTTTCAACTGGGTTGGCTGAAGAACATGCTCATATGCTCTTCAGCATTTGCTGGATTCAGGCATGAGGACGCTGTCTTGGATCAGGTGTGGTATAGCTTTGTGGCAATTAGTGCTGTTCAACCAAGGCTCCCCAACCACTTTGAACTCATGCAATTCAGTGAGATGTGCTGTGAGATTATGCCATATAACTGAGCTGTGATGCAAGGTCATTCTGCTTTGCAGTGAGCGCACCGAGATGCATTATTCTGCGTAACTCTCAGTCTTCTGATAGGCGTTATAATGGAGACTGGGCGATACCCTCTCTCCCAGAAAGTCATTTAAAAGGGGATTATCATGTGCCTCCCAGAGCAATGGCAGGGGATTTGAAAACTGCAGCTTCATTAGTAACTCTCTGAATTACCTCTGAAATTGGAGGGAAATCCTGTGTCCTGTGCAGCCAGACCAGTGCTGCCGTACGGCGGCTTGAACTGTTCAAACGAGGACAACGAGATCACAAGGAAATGTCTGCTGCCGAACCCCGTTACCCGGTTACTCTGTGTTTTTAAACACTGCCACAAAAATCAACTAAAACTGATGTTTCAGGTCACAGTGTGAGGATCTACTGATGGAAGAGCAAGGAGCTCAGCAGGATTCCACCAAACATTAGAAAACGCCAAACTTAAAATGAGGTCAAGGCCCCATTAAGAAGAGCATGCAAAATGGTAATTAAAACCTTAAAACCTTACAAAATGAATGCACTATGGATTAATGGGTAACAATCTGTGGAGTTTGCATGCTATGTCCATGTCAGGATAGGCTTTAACCACCTACTCTGGCTTCTTCCCATAGTCCAAAAACAAGGTGAATTTATGCTTTGAAATTGTCCTAAGATACTGTATGTGTATGTGTCCTGCAATGGACTGGAATGTCCAGTCTGTCTCTTACCTCTGCTCCCACCGGAAATTGCCCCAAACACTTGCAGCGTTATCCTGTAAGATTGTCATAGGATTCCCTTGAATATTCTCAGCTCGGCTGACCTGATTTGAGACCAGCCAATTAGTCCAAGAAGGGCCAGCTGGCTTTTATTAACTGAGGCACCCGTTGACAGAAGATTGTCGATAAGTTGTCACCAGGAAGCGAAAGGTTGCCAGAGCACAGCTGCTTTCCGTTGTTGTACCCTTTGACCCCTGCGTGTGATTGGACGGGTACAGATAGCCCCTTGTGTTACATCATAATGGGCTGTCAGCTGTTTTCATGTAGCACAAAGACAAAGAAGAATATACCTACAGTATGCAGGGAATGGAATCACAGCCCCCTACAGGGCAGGTTCATCTCACCAATTAGTCATGCCAACAGCAGAAAGTCCTACACAGTACGCCACCCGCTGCCTTCCCTTAATTTATATTTTACAAGTCTTATGAATGATCGTTTGGCTCTGGTTTGCCGGTGGCCAGAATTATTTAGATTTCAGGCCCTCAGATTCTGCCTTTGCCTCCTTCTCAGTCTCATTCTTTCTTTCTACTCCTCTTTCTCTGTTGCTTTTTCTCTCCCGCCATGGCCTGGGACTGCCTACCATTAAACCTCTCTCTGCCCACTCACTTCTTTAGTGCTTGATTCATTTAGCTGAAATGAGCCTCCTCACGTCCATCCCCATCCGAAGCGTTTGCTTATGTCGATGTGCCAGAGTGACGCATGAAGATCTCTCCATAAACCCCGGGGCCTGAACATCACGCAGACCGTTTCTCAGGAGAAGACCCGGCCAACAAAGGACATCTCTCGATTTTCCCAGACTACAGATCCCTGCCGCCTCCCCCAGAAAGCGTCTCCCTGCTCCCTCCCCCAGAGAGAGTATATATGTCATCTCGCAGACACTGGATCCCGGCCATCTTCCCCATATAGTGGATTCCTGTCACACCCACCAGACAGTGATCATCTGTCACCACCAGTGCTAAATAAGGACAACTAAGCCCACAGAAAATGTCCTAATTTGTGATCACAATACTGACACAGATATGCAGGCACTCCAAGTTAGTAATTTTTATTTTCCTGACATTTTTTTTCCCTTTATTTTGTTTGCCTCAAGCATCTCTATCATAAACATGCACGTTTGCCTGCACTCATCCTGCAGATTGTTGCAGATCATTTTCCAGGATGAGAATGAAAGTCAGGTGCTCAGAGTTGACCTGTGTTTTCACCACCACACCCTCTACTGTCTATATATCACGAAAACATGCGTTCTGCATGTCAGTATTCATGTAATACAGTGGGGTTGAGACTGACATTCTCCACATTACCAGACCTCAAGGTTCAGAATTGCTGCTCGTCATTTGTTATTGGTGTTTTGGTCCTTGGCATTTTTGCGCCAATCGACATACTGGAGTACCAGCTAAAACAGGGACGGAATAACGCTGAAACAACGCGATAAATCAAGTCATGCAGATCCCCTTAAATTGATTAATGAGGATGTAGTATGAATCGCATCATTCTCTCCAGGTCTGCTCCGTAGGTGACAAATCGACTACATTTGTAAGGCAGTGCGAAAACAATCCCCCGGAGATGGGCGAAAATGTAAAATCTTGCGTGACTTGCTTGTAAATGAAAACACGTTTGTAAATGAAATGTAAAGTGCAGTTTTAAACAATTAAAGTAGCTATTCTTTGAAAAATGCCGGTATGACCGGATTACCGTGGGCATGCAAAGATTCTCTGGAAAGTTCCCCACCACCAGCAGCTTCTGGGCACGGCGGCCAGCGAAGGTCCATCTGCTTTAATGCATTCCAATTTTTAAAAATAAACTTTTCTTGAAAATGTTCCACAGCCCTCAGGGTGTGGGGCTGATTTGTGAGGATTCTTCTTTGTTTCTTTTACCTTTTGGTTTTTGGGAGAGTCTATTTGCCCAGAAATATTGCAGCTAGTTGTCTCATTTAGGGAAGCTGAGCGTGTTGCATTCGGGGTGAGACTCTGGAGTGGGAGGGCGTGGCGAGCTCTCAGTGCCAAGCGACATGTCAGTGGAGCCTCAGAATTTCACGCTGGTCTGGTTGTCAGCCTGCAAACCTGCATCAGTTCAGCCAACAAATGTGCCAAACGTGGACAAGCCCATAAACACAAGATCATCTTTCATGGGGGATAATTAAGATGAAAAGAAGTTATTTCAACATTAGATACGGTAACAAGCAAAGGGGCTGCCTCACAGACGAAGCAGAGAGCAGGGTTTCTGTTTATACGTTTCCACCATTTGATTGTATGTATCCTATTCATTTAGCTTACCTGTGAATTGGCGTTTCACTCAGAAATTACACAACAGCAAACCAAACCCAAACAACATGGGGGTGTTCACCATTAAGAAGAGCACACTGAGAGCAGTGTGCATGGGTGTGTGTGTGCTTACTTTTCCCTGTTTCTGTGATCCTTGTGTTTTGTGCCATTTCTCACCACCCTCACCGGGGGCTGTCTGGCCTTGATGCTCCCCAGGGACCTCTGAAGGCAATAGGCCGCAATGCAGAGGTGCAAGACAGCAGGGGGCATGGTGGTTAAGGAGGGTTCATGGAAGTTTTACTTGCACAAAAAAAAGATCTGATGGTGAACGAAAAATGATTGGTTCATGGAGATAACCAATCAGATTGTAGGGGAGGTGAATCCAAGCAACTAGAGTAAGTGGAACTAAAACATGTGATTGCTTAATTGGTCCTGCCTCCTCTAGTTGCTTGGACCCACCTCCTCTGCAATCTGATTGGTTATCTCTGTGAACCAATCATTTTTCGTTCTGCCCTCAGAACTTTTTTCTGTCAGTAAAACTTCCATGAGCTTAAGGAGATGGGCTTATAACTGGTGAGAAATGTCATGCTGGGGGGGGGGGATTGGAATTATTTCACACAGTCAGTCCTTGACTGGTTTAACCCGCTTTTCATTAGTTGCTTTATTTGTTTCCAGAGAGTTCAACCAGGCAGCAGAATTATCCCACATAGCAAGAGAAATAGAGATTTGTTTTTCATGTCTGTGTTTGTAATCAGTCCCCAGGGGAAGGGGGTCTTAACAGGCTGCCTCACTCTGAGACGTGTGTAACCTGACCGTTGACCAAAAACTCAATCCAGCTCAAAAACCGGTCCCTAAAAATAGCAATAAAGCGATAATATGAAACCGTAGACGTCGCTTCACATAAATCCATCTGCGAAACACCCCCACTGACTGTAAAACGCCACATGCAGGGAAGCCAAAGCACGTCTGGTCCAGGCGGAAGAGGATCCTCACGGGCTAAAAACAGTCAATGGGACCTTTTTTAAATGGAGTTACTTTTGAGTGACAGCCATCGCTGGCGTGGTGAAAATGAGGCGACAGACACTGGAGGGATATTAATAATGCCTCTGTGTAGGTATATATTTCAATCCTTTTCCCTTGGAGGAATGTTAATTAGATAAATGAAAAATTGCCTACATGACAAGCATCTGGAAGAAGCAGGGATTAATGTCTGGCCTTTTCTGACCTGTACGCTTGAACACTCGCTTAAATGGTTTTTTAAGAGGAGCGGATGGCACTAACAGAACAGAACAGTAGATGATTATACAAATATTATTAAAGTCGCATCTTGCGTTTACCCTACTAACCCAATTTAAGGTCAATTAACAGATCAGATTTTAATAAGTTTAGCAGATTATCAAAGCAAATAGTTTCAAGCGCATTTTGTGGCGATTTTTTAGGGAAAATGGAAATAAAAAACCAGAATGTTATCAGCATCAGGGAAATATGGAATCATTTACCAACCATTTCGAAGAAGACGGCTCAAATGGCTCGTTTTTAAAATAGTGCGTTCCACAGCGCGCATGACAAATGCAATTTTGCATCCAAAAAATCTTGGTCACTGGTAGTAAAAATGAGCTACATTCATATCTATGGTAAGGAATGTTGTTGTTTCACTATTTTAATATTTAGGGTGTGCTGGACTTTGTCCTCTGCTAGAGCACAGGATTGTGGGTAAGAATCCACAGAATGTAGCACTGTGATACCTTGGCCACAGTCCAGCAACACGGAACTGTACATCTCTCTGGCTTCTCACCGCTATCCCACAATCCCTTGCTTCTGAAAACAGCAGATTTCACAGAACAAAAGACTTATTTTCCTCTTGCTCCCCCAGACCTGGCACTTCTTTCCGTTGGACAGTTAGAGAGCCAACCTCCCAAAAATGAAATGTCACCCTCGGAGATAATAAGCATTGCATCAGTTGTTCATCCATTGCAGTTCTTTATAAGCATTTCCTTAGTTAGGGTCTTAGAAGCGTGGGTGGTCGGCATGGTGTACTCCACGGACAAAGTATTAATAATCTATTGGCACTTAGTCACATTTTTTGATCAATGGTGAACATTCCAGTCCTGTAACTCTAAACCATTCTGCAGGAAAACTGCTAAAATGGCACACTGATGTCTAACAGTAGGTTATATATTACACCATTCTGCAGCGTGGTGTAAAATGTCCAGCATGTGCTGCTGCCTGGTGATATTATATAAGCACAGATGAAGATGATCCGATGCTCCGTCTTCTCGCTTCCGCCTCCTGCCGCTCCCGGCCTGGTCGTGAGGGTCCGGGTTTTCTCTCCACCCGGCCAGCCAGCTCGCTCTTCTTCCTGCTGCTGGGGGTGGCCTGCGGGATGGGAGGGGCAGATGGCCTCTCTGTCAGGGTCTGCTGAGAGCACACAGGCGTGCTGTTTGCTTTGTGCATTGTGCTTAGGGATAAAGGGGCTGTTAGATGACTGCTTCCCCTTTGGTTTCTGAAGTACTCTATAGGTTCTTATACCAAAGACAGATTTAGATCCTAAACAGAAAATGATGACAATAGTTACACAACTGAGTGGATGAATATTGGCAAGCCCTGAAATCGAGTCAATTTTTGTGGGTTTTTTTTTTTTAGGACACCTACACTCTCAGAAAAAAAAGATTTGTACCTTTGCTTGTCACTGGGGCTGTACCCACAAGGGTCCGCCAGTTGTACCTTTAGCTACAGGTAATTACATCTTTTAAGGTACAGAAATTGACTATGAGGAACATTTCTGTACCGTAGATGATACATCAATGCTGTTTGTACCTTGGGGATGTACCTCAGAGGTAATATCTGTACTTTAAAAGGTACAATAACAAGGGTACAGCCCCAGTGACAAAGGTATAAAGTTTTTCTGAAGTGTGGTTGTTAATGAGGTCAAGTCAAGTCAAGGCATTTATCTATATAGCACATTTAAAAACTACAGGAGTTTACCCAGAGTGCTTTCCAGTTCAGAAAGAGTTAATTGGCTGCATACTTAGTGAAATAAAGAAATGAAATAACATGAAAATATACATACAAGAAATAAGAAAATTCAATAAACACTCTCCCCCCGGCAACATCAAGTATTAGGGTGCTGCACAGACCCCGTGACGTAAATGCCACTCAAGTCTATGTTTCAGAGAGTGTTAGCTGGTTAGGTGTCTCACAGACACCGTAGCTGTAAGCCTCCATGCTGCACCGAACCCTACATGTCACATGACCTGACTTCTAAAGGCCGAGCCTGTCTGCCTCGGCCATGTGGTGAGAAGGTCCACAGTGCTGCAGGAGCCTCTCTGCTTGCTTTGATCCATGCCCACACCATCACGCCCCGGCCAGCACCTTCATGGTCCATCTGTCGCTCTCGGTTTGCACAAGCAAGGTGTTTCAAAGGGTCAACAGCAGATCTCGCGGGGATCCGAACCCGCAAGCTGGAATGGCTGTTGTGCCCTGTCCGTTACTGAATCCTGGCTCCCCCCACGTGGGTGAGGGTGTGGCATAGTGGGTTTACATGCCGCAGCTGTCATCAGCAGGTCGCTGGTTTAAATCGTGACGTGGGCGGACTGATTTCACCTTTGGGTCCTTGAGCGAGGCCCCTAACCCCCATTGTCCCAGGCACTGTCTGCTCCTGCCTTCTCAATTGTTCGTCATTTTTGACAGAAACATCTCCTATGTATAAGAGTTCAGGGCTATTTTTGTAATGTAAACAGTGATGACATGCAAACAGATAATCACGTCTGCAAAGCTGTCGCAAAATTGCTGTTTTTTAAGAGCTTATGAGGATCCTCATTCCCTCCTGTATGTCTTGTTATCAGTATTTGACACTTCTCGTGGATATCGTCACTAAATGGTTGAGCAGGGGACGCCTGCTCCTACTTGGCTGGTCTCCTAATGAGTCACGCCCACCTTTCCTAAGTCCATACTGTGGAGAATTTGACTTATTGATTTCTCCCGTCAAACACTCTTGATTGTAGCCATTTTCCTTTTTGACGGAAAGACAAAAAAATTCAGTACTACACTATGCTAAAATGTGTTACTGGCACAGAAATATTCTGCCCTTTTTTCCAGAGTAGGTGACGTGGATGACAGTTTGCTCCCTTTGTATTTGCGCCAGTAAAAATACAAAGAATGCAGTACAGAACCTGAACTTAAGGTGGCAGCATCAGGCTTGGTCACACAAGAAGAGCACTTTGGCTTCGCAATCCCAAGCTGCCTGACTGTAGTGCTGTTATGTTGCTATTAGACGCTAGAGGGCACCGCAGACACCAGATTAAATAGAGGTAGGTCAGGGAAGTGCGTGCAAACGGTAAAATAATTGGTTATTTAGAAAACTTGCAGCTGTACGATTTTTTGATCATGCTTAACCACACTTTTAAATTATATGAGTGGAGCATTTTTTTAAGGATGGAAAATCACCGCGCTGTGTTTAATCTTGCTGCATTATTATTTTTGCAAGTGGACATTTGTATTGTTGTCAGTTTAAACACTCACTGCTCACTACTTTTCCATCTGCTTGTTCAAACAGCCGTGTACTTACGCTCATGGATTCCATATATATATATATATATATATATATATATATATATATATATATATATATATATATATATATATATATGTGCCCTTCTCAAGCACCTCATCAATATCACCTCTGGGTTCTGACATTGGAAACCTTCTGCTCCCTAACTCAGTGCATCAGCCACTACGCCCCCTTCTGGTATAAGCATTCACAGGCACACAGACCCACAAAGGGAATGAGAGATGAAGGAATCTGACTAGCTCCCATTCATGTTGCCATGGCAACATTTCAAGCCCAGTCACATGGCGGAAAACATAACATCTGCTTTTTGAACGTGGCATCGTATGAAGCCCAGGAGGCCGAGCAGAGCAAAGGGCCCAGTTTTCAGAACATAAATACCAGAAATGAATTCGGCTGTGACTGTGAGTTATTTACTACATGCTGGAACCTGTCCAGAAAACAGGCATATTGAGAATAAAATATAATAGTTTGAATATTATAGTAAAGTTCCTTACCCTCTGTGATAATTGTAAGGCCAGTTGATATTTAATATTTTACTAGCCGGCCAAGTCTTTTATACGCCTTGCTGATCATGGGTCACCCTGTCACATGACTGTCACTGAAGTCCTGACCTCACACAAAGAATATCCCATGCAACACAGAGGGGCTATTCGACAGACGCGTCAAACGACGTGACTGATCCCGGTCCTTTTATCAACGGCTGTGAAACTCACAGTCAAACTCAGTCTCCCGGACTCCATTTAGGGGCATGTAAACTCAGCCCTGAAGACCATAATCACGCACAAAGGGTCCAATAAACCACATTTCAAATTGCCAGCCTCAGAGTGATTCCTTTGTGTTTGTGTCGATCAGCTGAATCCCACTGTGACCAAGTCTGAAAAGAAAGCATATTTTCAGCCCTAACCCTTCTGTTTTGCATTAGTAATTAACCATCAGGCTACGGTGTTCCCAGCGATAATAACGGTGACAATAAAAGGTAGCAACAGGGGGCAGTATTGCACCACAAATCAAAGCACCGTTCTGCTAAATTAATGTCCACGTTCTGCTGTATCACAACAGGACCAACTTGCTGACTTTCAGGCTTGCGGGTGACTATTGTTTTTAGCACTTGGCACTAAACTTGTGTCCTGGGGAATCATGGGACCAAATCCCAGCCTCCTGGTTTATGACACGAGTGTTGCCTTCAATGAGTATTGCCTGCAACATTTTCCATTTTCTGTAATGAAAGGAGGTCATTTTTAATAATTCGCTGCAATTCGTTTGCAGATAGCACCATGAGTGACCTTAGCAAAGGCATCCGTCAGCGAGGCTAATCCAAAACGGTCTAGGTTTGATTTACACCATCCTCTGCCGCCAGCACCATTAGCTGCCAGGAAATGTCACTCAGTTAATCGAACAGCACAGGAGCAAAAAAACATCTTTTCATGAGAGCCGTCCGCTTCGGTCGTATGAATCCACATTTAATGGAATGCTCATTTATATGCTCCATTGATTGGTCCACCGTGTCTCTTTTGTATGGTGACATTTAGAAAGTGTTTTTTTTTTGTAATATAAATTCATTTTATGCATTCAAAATTTCATTATGGACGGCTAGATTGACTTCTTTGAATTGTAATCCAATATTTGTTGCTCCAGGTTAATGCTCTTTAACTTAATTTGACTACTTAACAGCCTTTTTTTCGTCCCGCGTCTATTCCTATTTGTTCTTGTCTTCCACCTTCTGTCTTGTTTTCTTCTCTCCTTCTTCTCTCCCCTGCTTTCTTTTTCATTCCTCCTCTCTTCTCTTCTCTTCTCTCTTCTCCTCTCCCTTTCCCTCACATTCCTCTCCTCCTATTATTCTCACCTGCTTCCCTTTTCCATCTCTCTCCTCTTGTCTTCTCTCCAATTCTCTTCTCAATTTCCTTTGCATTCTCGTTCTTTTTTTATCTCTCTCCTCTTTTCCTTTCCATCTCTTCCTGCTTTTCCTTTCGTTCCTCCTTTCTCCACTCATCTCCTCTCCCCATGTTTCCTCATATCCCTCTTTACCTAATCCCCCTCTCTCAGAAATTCCCTATTTGGCTTCTTCTTCCTGTCCTCAGTGTTCGGTGAGGAAGAATCCCAGGAGATGAGGAAGACTCAGCTAGCAGCTAGCCGGTGGGCCGGGGTGCTTCCATATGCTTCTGTGAAGCCACTGCAATAGACGGTTCTACTACAACACGATTTCCAGAATCCGCCATCACCTCGACCCATCACTGATTTCCCTGTTTGCTCATCTATAAGCTGGCTTACGATTCTTTATCCAGCCAGTCATCATTCCCGGCCATCGACACTCTGCCAACCCAACCCAAGCCCCTTTTGGAGCCCAAATTCTGTGTTTAGCCAACTGTTCGCTTGTCACAACTTCACCAGCACCAACATCCATCCATCATCCACTTGCCCATTACTCATGCCTCCAACCTCCACCATACACTAAAGCAGAGATCCCTTATTTACAACCTTATTAAAACCATCTACCCTACTCCATAAGTCGAGAGGTTCAGTTTGCACCCCCCTGCTCTTTTTGCACTCCGTCTGTCCTTGGTGCTGCCGAACTCCTTGAGATCTGCTTTGGTACCAGGATGCAGCACAAGAGCTCACTGACCAGCTACATCTACAGCTGATTGTATTTCCAGTGTCTGGTCGATGTTTTCACGCTCCTTGCTCGATTCAATGATTTTGACAACGGATAAGAATGAATGATGATGTAATGATTAATAATTAGTATCCAGTGGATGACTTCATGATTAAATGTAGGTTTTGTTGAATTAATACTAATCGACACTGAGTTAACTGACAATTGATCCATATTCATTTGTAATGTGAATTTTATTTCAGCTAAGACTTCACAGATATGTCACTCCTTTTGTCTTTTGGGCTCTAATTGGATTGAAACCAACTCTCCAGGTACCGGTGACTTTCCCCAAGGGCAAAGGGAAGGATTTTTTCCTCCTGAATGTAATTCTCATTCAGATTCCAGCTCGCATTTGGGTCTTGCATAAAAGTAATAACATTTTCACCTGGGATTTCAGATGACAGATGAGCTCACCAGCTCTCAGTGGCAATTAAACCCAAATGCATCCAGTCGCCTGTCCTCATGCCAGTGTTTCAGTCGAGATAATCCTGAGGGCCTCCGACTTACTGAGTAAATGTGTGATTTTTCCGAGAGACTAAAGTCTCATTTAAAGAGAACCCTAACCCTAACCCTAACCCCCCTCTCTTAAAACCAGGCCATGATTGACAGTTAGTTCGTTTTTTCTTATGTATTTCTTTATTTAATCCATTGTGAACACTGGGCCCTTGATTGGGCGGCTTTGCAAGTCTAGCACTTGTGTAGCATAGAGTAAAATGTCACTTTCATGATTTTTCCCGCCCGGTGTCCGTGTCCTCAGGACGTCTGAGGGTGGCTTTGACTGTGACATCATCTGTTTTTTATTTAGAGGATTGGATGGAGAACTTAGATCCTCCTCAAACGGCTCTGGTTCTTCGTCACCCTACTAAGCTAAATGCTACCAGGTCTTAGCATAGTTAGCATGTAAAAAAAAGCACTTCATTGGCTCAAAAGGACTGAATCTGAAAACTCTAGTCATAGTCTAGTTATATATAACCATAACATCACATATATACTCTGGCTTATGTTACCTTCCTATGCACGTAGTGAGCTTTTTAAAATGAGACTAAAATCAAGGTTGTTGTGACTTGGGTCAGGATGGTGAACTGAACCACATACACCTGACCGTGAATAATGGGTTTATACAACGATCGACGAAGGTGAGTCAGGTGTAACGCGTGTGATGGAACGGAAACTACCTGATCCATAAACTCAAGCAGTATTTTCATGGTGTTCTCTCCAACGGTGACGGAACCGAGCCCAAGCGCATTTCATAATTTGGTAATCTCTCTGCTTGAGATTGCTTGACCCCTACGCTCCACGTGTTTTCGGGCCGGACCTGATTTTAAGCCACAGGAGGCCGGTATCGATCTGCCTGCAGTACAGCCTCATCCCTGCTCCTCGCCTGCTCTCCTTCTGTATTCGATTCATCTCCCAGGAAGGTGATTAAACCCGCAGCTCGTTTTCTGAGCTTCTCATCTTCAATGCGAGTTTGGGAGTAAGGTCTCGCGTCTTGTTCTTTTTTAATTGCCTTTTCTGTCTTTCGAAAAGAGCTTGATGGAAAGCTGCTCTTCAGCGCTGAATGCCTGGTTTCCTCCGACTCTAACTGATGCCACAACTGTGCAATCAGCGAACGGCAGAAGCTGAAGGATGATAGGCTTGGCTTTCCCAGCATGCCTCTGGGCTCCGCTAACGCCACCTTACTCCAGAGTATGCAGATGGGGCTGGGCCAGTCCCCACCACCACCATCATGCTAAAGTGCATTTTGAGTTAACTGGAAGCAGAACATGCAGTTAGGCAAGCTGTTGGGCGTCTGCCTTTAGGATGCAGCCCCACACCCTCAGCTTCACCCCCCCCCAGACCACAGTCCAGGGTAATGAGAGCAATTGAAGTGCAAAAGGCTGTGGAATTACCCCATATATTCACTTTCCGGTTAATGACAGATGGTCTAAAAATCACAATTCTGGCCTGTCAGCTTCGGGGACTGTCCGCTTCCCTCAGAGGGAGTCCACGTTTCATTATCTACCCCATCACCTCTTTCCCATCTTGTTCTTCGGAAATATGTCTTCAGAAGCATCTTTGTGGCTGAATTATTTATTCCCAGCTAATGGCAATTCCAGCCCCTTTCCCAGGCATTCGTCCAGGATGGGAGATGGAGTATGGGGGCTCTCTGTCTTGCACTGTGGAAGTCATGCCTTCCTGTGTGGCACGAAGGTCCCATTAGGATTCAGAGGAGTTGTGCAGTTGCACCTTGCTGAATTTTCGGGACCTAAGCTCCAGTGCACACTCTGAAATACAGCAAACTCTATTTGCATTGTAGTAATGTGGTCCCATCTGGATCCCCACTATTAATTATCCAGTTGGAATGTGTTCATTGCTATTCAAAGTGTACTTTGAAGTGAAGGAGTTTAATTTTCAGTGTAAGATATGGCGGCAGTTCCGGAAGTTAATTTCGGAACCGTTTCAATAAAAATTTGGGAATGGTTTGTTTGCAAAGATCGGCAGTTCGGGGCTGGTTTTGCGATGCTGAGGAGCATTTGAGGAATATTTAAGACTTGGTTGGGGGAGCTCGCTTGCTGTAGTTAAAATAAATGTAAGCGAGCCGTTTGCCTGTCAGACGTGCAGAGGTTAACTTCGGAAACACTGACGACGGGGGAAACGTCAGGAGCGATTCTTTCAGAGGAGCTCGTCCTTCCGTGCGTCTCTGGAACCCTGTCTCCCTGGGTGTTTGTTTTTGTATCTGGCTTAACCTTTGCCAAGCTTTTAAAATGGCTCCTATATCCATTCCCGTAAATCCATATGCGGTTGTTTTAATTGACTGTTCTTTAGTCCTACGACTTTGGCCTGTCATTTCCGAAGACTTACATTCAAAGGGGGGCATTTACTTTTCTGCTCGGCATTGAAATAATAAAAAAAATGCACAGTTAACATTGCAAAATATTAAATGGGAAACAGTGCTATAAAACACAGAACGCGTTGGGGGGGGGGGGGGGGGGGGGGGATTCAGTAGAGGAGGGGATAAAATCTGCTCTCTAACCAGTGGTTCCAAATATTCTTTGCCAAGAGAATATCCTGGAGTTACTGGTGGAGACCAGCGGGCCAGTGTGACGGACCCCTTACCTCTAATGAACAAGGTTGCACTACAAACCATAAGCCACCCAGGTTTCGCCTCCAAAATATACACTGTTAACTACATTGCATGAACCATTAAAAAAAAAAACAGCCAATGACAAAGACCCCTGGAGGTTTAGCCTAGAAATACAGCCAGCCGACGGGCTGCTCCAGAAGCTGCACTGATTCGCTAAGGTCTCCGTCAGCTTTTAGCTCTAGGTGCCCACTGGGCCTTGAAAAACGAAGCATGATGTCGTCCTCGAAAACGAGATCCAGTGAAAGCATGTGTCCGACACGTGCGGGGCAGAGAACTTCTAAAAGACGCCTGAAAGTTGAGCAGCGTGCTGAGGAATCTGGCACCGATGCTGACCTTCTATCCCATTGGCGAGCGATGCTCCAAAGGGGGGGAGGGGGGCATTTAAAGGGGAAAACCAATGAATAAACCGATGACTCAGCAGTACTCTAAGTGTGAATGAAGCAGCAGTTAAGCTTTTGATTTCAAACTCTGGCTCATTTTACCTTCTAGTTATGCGGACTTACGAAAGCCATAATTCTACTCTATTGTCTCGAAAGTACAAAACTCCCCAAATTTATGTATAAGGCCTTATTTTAATTCATTGTTCTGTAGCTACTCCATTCTGCCTCCAATTTAGCTGACAGTACCATGGAAAACCACAGCAAGCGGCACATTTAATACCCCAAACTTGAAGACTTTCTTTGTAGTTCCGCTGTGGCCCGATGTACGTAGAAGGACCAAAACGCCACGCCATTGCATCCTCCCACATGTCATCCCAGAAGGGGGCAGTGCAGGGGACGGGGCCAGTCATTAACTCTAAGGAACAGGCAGCCTTAGCGTTGATTTTTTTTTGCTGTATTGGGAATGTTCCTCGAAAGATCACAGCACAGGGTCAGGCAGCGTGCAGCAGCCCTGGAGCTGGGGGATAAGGCTCTTGCTATTCTGTACAGGCCAGGGGTCAGACTGGTAATCCTATGATCACGGGAACAACAGAGGTTTAGCCAGAAGAGCTGCCATCTCACCACTCGTTTAACTTGTGTATCCAAACAAAAGCCTGGATCGGGTGTGAGTATGTTGTGGCCCAACCACAGAGGCCCACCACCTCCGCAAGTGGGTCTTCTCAGGCAGCAACCCCCACCAACCCCGTCCTGTTTTGAAGTATATACTCACCAAAGTCTGCTTAAAAGCCAGCCTAGGAAAGGATTTGGTAGGTGTCTCAATAGCCAGCCATGCTTGACACCTTCTGGCAGGAAGACAGACACGTGAAGCCGCTATCTGCCTGGACCACAGTGTTGCCTGGAAAGATGGCAGATTTTACCGATTTTACCTGAGGATGATAGCATGATTTATATTTATATATTTACGTCTATTTGTATAATAGGATAGGTACTGAAGCTACGGCCATCAGCTGCTTTGGTCAAGATTGCAACAGCAGGGAACTTTCCGGATCCTGAATTCCCGATTTTCCGTCCCAGCTCAGTCTGCTGGATCAGAAGGTGTTCCAGGCGGATGTCACCTGCTGCCACCTGCTGTACTACTTTGGATTTCAAGTGGAAGGCAAAAGAAAAATCTACGATTGTCCCATAAATAGCAAAAATGGGTCAGAGGAACCCATTTCAGTTTTACATTTTTCGACGGATGGAAATTAAGAGAACAAGGCAGCGGTTAAGGGCTTCAGACTTAATTTTCACTGGTCAGGTCCCCATAGGAGGTCCACCGTTATACCTTTGAGTACAGATACACACAGAGAGACAGCATACCAACTCTACACAAAGACACACACACACAGACAGCATACTAACTCTACACAAAGACACACACACACACACACAGACAGCATACCAACTCTACACAAAGACACACACACACAGACAGCATACTAACTCTACACAGATACACACACAGAGACAGCATACCAACTCTACACAGACACACACACACACAGACAGCATACTAACTCTACACAAAGACACACACACACACACACAGAGACAGCATACCAACTCTACACAAAGACACACACACACACACACAGAGACAGCATACCAACTCTACACAAAGACACACACACACAAACAGCATACTAACTCTACACAGATACACACACAGAGACAGCATACCAACTCTACACAGACACACACACACACAGACAGCATACTAACTCTACACAGATACACACAGAGACAGCATACCAACTCTACACAAAGACACACACAGACAGCATACTAACTCTACACAGACACACACAGAGACAGCATACTAACTCTACACACACACACACACACAGACAGCATACTAACTCTACACAGATACACACACAGAGACAGCATACTAACTCTACACAAAGACACACACACACACACACACAGACAGCATACCAACTCTATACAGAAACACACACATACGCATACATACATGAATGTACTGTATTCATATGTTTGTGGAAACTCGACTCTCCATTTATTTTACAGGCATGACCCTAATCCCAACTATGACAACCTTCACCTCCACCCAGCCTTAACTTTAACCATAAGTAACCAAACAAAATACAAGACTTTCGGAATTTTTAGTTTCTTGATTGCATTCACAGTAACAGACGCTCCTCTGCTTACGAACTTTCAGCTTACGAACTTTCAGACATACGAAAGAAGAGGACTGTAAGTCCAAATTGTGTTCATTGGGCTCCCGTTTGCTGTACGCAGCATCAATTTCGGTACGGCTTCTGGCCGCTAATCCCGCCGCTCAGCGTGCATCCGTACTCCCAGCATCCTAGTTCTTTGTACTTGTGTATACACTTAAAATGATGTTGAATAATGACTTCTGAACATTTCAAGTTACGAACGGTCATTCGGAATGTATCTCATTTGTAAGTAGAGGAGCGTCTGTATTTATAAAATCGAGCTTCCCTTTGTGGGGACCAAAAAATATGGAGGTTTTTGCCACATTGTGGGGACATTTAGTCCCCAGAACATAATCTATACAAGATTTAACCCCCCAGTGTTGAAGATACCTATTTCGTTTTTTGTAATGAAAGAGAACAATGCTTACAACCTTTCCAAACACAGCGAGAATTAAAAAATAGCTCCCATTTTA
Source organism: Brienomyrus brachyistius (assembly GCF_023856365.1). NCBI lineage: Eukaryota > Metazoa > Chordata > Actinopteri > Osteoglossiformes > Mormyridae > Brienomyrus > Brienomyrus brachyistius. Next base: position 1,164,327 of record NW_026042337.1, on the reverse strand, counting down.
AATTGATTTCTTTCTCTCAAAAAAGCTTCATAGAAGGAATTCTTTTCATTTCCAGTGATTCTCTTACCACTGTGGTGTAACTTATTTCCCCTGTTCAAAGGTCAGTGGTTATTGGATTAGAACAAGCAGGGTCATGGGGTCAGGTGCCGAAGGCGGACATCCCTGGCAAATGAACATGGCCCCACTGAAGCGTACCAACAAGCAGTCGAGGGAGAGGTGCACAAGGCGTAGGACACAGGGCACAGGGCAGGGGAGGTGGGTGCTTAGAGAGGGCAGATTACGAGCGAAGGTTTCACATGATGCAGTAGGGGAGACAATAACTCAGAGCACAGGGGTGTCTGTTTGCATGTGTCACACAGAAACGCCCCACTGATCAATCTGCAGACATCAGACGCAAACACCCACGTCTATCCATCCTCCAGGAACACAGGGCCATGGTAATGAGGAAGGGGAACACCTTGGCTGAAATACCTGTCCCTCACTGGGGCACACATACAGATACACACACACATACACACGCACACACACATACACACGCGCGCACACACACAAGCACATTCTGTTAAATTTAGACATGCCAGTTTACTCACCACATATTTTCTGGGCTGTGTGAGGAAACCCACACAGTCATGGTGAGAGATCTGAATACCAGGCTCTGGAGGCGTGACTGCCCGCATGCATACATGTGCACTGTAACACATAAATACACACAGGTAGCTCATACATGGATTCGGCACCTTCTGGCCGTGACTCCGGATTCTACCGTGACCGAATGACCTGGATGGAGAGATAGTTGCGAGTCTCTGTGACTCTCGTGGGTCAAAGGTCAGGGGTCAGCTGGTGAGCTGTCCCTCACCACCCTTGCTGACGAATTCCATGTTGAGCCGGCGGTGGGGTGCTGTTGGTTTCTGTGGAGAAACCCCATGATGCCTACTAATGAGCGGGAGGATGCAGCGGTAGGGATGGGAAACAGCGCCATAAAGCCCCCTAATTAACCTTTGCGTACCCCAGCATCCGTGTCGACCTATCAGCCAATCACACGTCCCGACATAATGGGTCATGTGAAGATGTGCAAGAAAACAGGCTGAATATACCCCAGGTATCTAACCAGTGGCATAGCCTCAGGCACGAGGACATGTACTAATATTCTTATGGGCAACAGCTGGTGGTCAGTTGTCAAAATGGAACAAACGTTACCCATGGACCTTGAGTGGATCCTGTGTGAATGTGTTAAGGTACCCTGGCACAGGGGGTGCAGTGCCTTTGCTCCTCGGTGTTCAGAGTGTACCGTTCATTAGCAGGGAGCCTCAACTCCATCTCAGTGTCCACCTGGAACCTGAGCCTGATTTGATTCCCCCGCCACCCCCCCCGCCCCCAGGGCCTCACCACACATCGATCATGTCAGCCGGTACCCAGCACCACCCCCCCCATGCAGGACAGAGAGTAGGGACCAGCCGCCCAAATGATGATCTCCGGGGGATCGTTTCTCTCAGATGTTATGAGAACACAAAGGGCTGTGTGCCTTAGCCTTGACTGGACCTCGGAAAGGCCAGCTGAATTATTTTAATTTTAACAAGCCTGCACCTGCTAAGAAAGGTTAACAGAAACACAGTGTAGGGAAACATGGGTAAAGCCTGCTTGAAGTTTATGCGAGGTAAAACACAGGCGAAAGGGCGATGCCGCCGACTGACTTGCTCTCATTGGTTGGTCAGTCGTTGTGTCCGTGACACACAAACCACATCATACAGTAGTCTTGCTACACTGCTTTGGAGAAGACTGAGTCATGAGGGACAGGCAAAATACAGTATACTTAATTTGTTTAGGCTCAGTGAAAGGAAGATGATTGGGAATTTTGTGGTTTTAATATGGTCTTAAAGAGTTCCACGTTTGGGAAGGAACTGTTGGGTAAACGAAAGGATTTGCTCTGCCTCAGGCTGCCAGCAAGCCCAGGGGACAGAGGGGGACCAGTTTCCACAGCGGCTCTCAGAAATATTTTCTCGCATGTTCAAAGCGCAGAGAGTTAGTTTTACCTTCAGATGTTCTTAAGGTGTCAAGTGGAGCCGGTACTCATGCAGTCTCCTATTTCAAGAGGCACATGAGGCCCAGAAAGGTGCCGTCCCCAGCGCTGAGCACTATGCAGTAAGGCAACTGATGGAGTCCCACTGCCACCCTTGTTGGAACCACGCTGGGTGACCTTGAGGCGCAACCGAAAGGTGGATATTTCAGGTGCAGAAAGTAAAAATTCAGACCAAGATTTTGTTTCAACCATCCAGTTGAGTCCTCTGTGACTGTGACTGTCAGGCCCTATTGTCCAATTCTGTGTCCCTTCCCTGCTTGGCCAGCAGGTGTCACTGGTCATCCCGTCCCACCTGTTGTCAGTCTGTAGTGTTTCCTCTGTTCCCTGTCAGCCATGTGGATCAACTTATTGAGCATGTAGTTATCTGTACCCCTCTGTTGCGTGTTCAAATCCCACTTCCTCTGTTTTTGTATTTTACTCCCTAATGTTTCATTTGTATGAGTTTTTCTAGTTCTTGTGTCTGGTGATTTTGTATTTGGTTTTGTTCCTTGCGCCTCTGCTTGTGTTGTTACCTGCCAAATCCCCCAGCGTTAGATTCTGTTTCCCTGTTTCTTAGTTTTTAGTCTCCCTGGTTTACCTCCTTTTAGTTAATTAGTTTCATCTGTGCCCTGTTTCCCCAGTCTTTGTTAATCAGCCTCACCTGTCCAGTGTTACTCTCCTTACCCCTTAGTATTTCAGCCCCTGTTTCTGTTCAGTTCCCCAGTGGTTCGTTGATTGTGAATGTTCTGTTGTTTGTGATTGTTGGCTATTGCTTGATGTTACCTGCCTTGTTTTGTAGATAGTCTTTGTTTATTTTTGACTCCTTGTGGTCCTTTGTTTTTATTAGTCTTTTCTAGTGTTTTTAGTTCATTTAATAAAAACCCTGTTTTGGATTGTGAGCCGCAAGTGGGTCGTCAACCTTTTGCGCCTGCAGCATGCCTCGTTCACGTGCCTGAACCGCCCCGTTCCATGACACTTTATGGATGGAACTATCCACCTCTGGGAGCAACCTGGACTCTGCGTCTGCAATACCGAACTGAACGACACATTCCCAGGGGTCTGCCCCCTAGTGGTAAACCAAAGGTTTACGACAATAACACATTCTGCCATCTGTGAACTGCCTTTGCTCATTACTGAAAGAGATCATTGCTGCCAAGGGGGCGTCATGGAGTGCCGAGCCAGCTGTCCATCTCCAGGGCTGTAGTATCTGAGCTTATTTCTTCTACTAATTAAGATTTATGTTCACCACCCAAATGTGTCAGAACTTCTCTGCAAATCATTGCCTTGTTTCCCAGTCATCTCAGACCCCCAACCAGCCTCTGACAGCAGACTTCTAGTCATTCGATAAGTCTCTTGCGTAGCTTCACCTGCATCTACCTGGGCTTGACGGTCCATCCATCCATCCATCTATCCGTTTTCTGTGACCGCGTGTCCCATTCAATGCACTGATGGGGGAAACCAGAGTACCCCGGAGGAAACCCCATGGTGGGATGAGGAGAACATACAAACTTCACACATGTGACCTCGACAGAGACTTGAGGTCCCAGAAGTGAGGCTAACTAAAGAACAGCAGGAGATGCCTGAGTTTAGCGTGCAGCGTTACCATAACCTACAGATGCTGCAATTTCCCTGCATTGTAGAAGATTGCTGCCTCCGTCAAAACGTGCGTGTTTTCCTGAGTGTAACCTGCAGCTTCCGAGGTAAATGTATGTTGTCGCTGCCTTCGCCCCCTAGAGTCAGATATTAGCAATAATAGCACTATTACACATGGGAGAGCAGCCATAAATAATCTCTGTATATCTGTTTTTGTGACAAAAAACGAGTTGCTTTCATCCCTGAAATGTTTCTGGGGATTGATATCAGTGAGAGATACTGGGAAATGACACTGGTGAGAGATACTGGGAAGTGACACTGGTGAATCAGGCTGGTGAGAGATATTGACACGTGACACTGGTAAGAGTTACTGGTCAGTGTCACCATTGAGAGGTACTGGTGAAAATTAGTGGGGCCTGACACTGGTTAGTTACTCATATCACAATTGGGGGGGGGGGGGGGTTTAGTAAACAATTGTGCAGCTCAGCTCCCCCCCAGTAGGGCTGATGATTTGATATCCATCAGATTCCTCAGCATTTGCACCAGGGCTGAACTGACATGCTTCATGGTTCGGTTGTGTGATATGATGCGTGCAGACCTTCCTGCGACACCGTTTCACCTCACATCGGTCACATCCCCCTATGCTGACTCTCAGCACCACCCAGATGTGACTCAGAGAGCCATGACATTCAGGCCGGGTGGTGACACCCCTGGACCGGTAATAAACCCTGGGGGTGAGGAGGATGCCGCCCGATGCAGCTCCGCCTACCGGCCCCCAAAAGCGAGCATGTGACTGTCTGTCCGTTGGTGGTCCGTCCTAATAAAGAAGGTCGCAGCAAAGTCACATCACCTCGACCGTACATGGCCATCTTCAATAAGGACGTGCACCATGAGGCACTGGACAGGCCTTGCGTTGAGATGTACGGCCTTCCATTTAGCCCAGACATGAAGAACGGTGCTTTTCAAAGATTATTGTCAAAGTCCTGGCTGTTATTCGGGTATTGCAGAAGTCACGGTTTTCGATGACCTAACCAAGCCTCACTCTCGTTCTTCTGTTTCGTGATTTTCACTCCACTTTCATTCCTAGAGGTGCCTGGTGCTGGAGACCTCTCTCCTGACGTGTCTGTCACACCAGCTAGTTGGAAGCATTATCCCTGCATTCCCAGGGAGCTCCCTGATTTCAATTCTATCTGCTCGACCACCACCTGGGATGATGGTATAAGAGGTTTGGTGTGGAAGAAACAGAGCGACCCTGTAAACCACAGTCACGCACAATCAAAACACAGACTGGATTTAATCACGCATAATTAGTTTAATTACCCTTTAAATGAGGAGATAAACATATTTACAGGTATCTCGGCTTGTGCTGGCGGGGGGTATTACGAATGATAGGCTTCAGATTTGAAAGGGTAGCAAAGGCTAACAGTCCTGTGCATTAGATTCCGCCCCCCTCTAAGGTCACATGGTCCTTTGCAAAAAGGCTCCTTAAAACAGTTAAAAATCTAACACATTTCCGCCCTTTAGCAGACTAACAACTATAGTGGAGTATAAATCGTTTCGCAGGCTGCTCTCAACATTTTTGTGCCATTTGTTCTTCCAGCATAAACATTTCTGTGAGTAGTTTTTAATGGACTTTTCCATACGGACGTCACGCCTCAAAAATTCACATTTTTGCTGTCTGGCATCCGACCGTCTTTTGTACCACTGATCCACTGCATAAACATGAAGTGCTTACCTGTTCTTTCTGTTTTCAGAAAGCTATGTACCACATTATTGCACCATGGGCCGTGTTAGCATTGCTGGGCCAGTACAAATTACGAGTGCACATACATTTTATATTATACGTCTGCCACCCTGGCTATAGGACGATTCCTTGATATAGTGCTCACACAGTTTGTTCAACGAGCTCCTCTCAAAGACCGAGAATGAATGAGCTTCTGTCAAACAGCAGAAGTGCATCAAGATCTAAATCTCCAGCAGTGAGGTGACGGGGGACATCACAGAGTTGCATTTTATTTTTATTTTTTGTGGCCGTTGTCTAAAGAATTTACACCACAGACCCAAACAGATTGAAGGCAGTACTATTTATGGGAAAACCATTTATAAGAGTTTACTATACCACTAAGGCAAAATAAGAATTTTTGTTGGCCATATATAATATTCCTGTTTTGACTGTTCGGGAATCCTCTTTCCTGAAGCTCATTTTTCCCTCCCCATCGTCAAGGCTTTTGGGGAATCTCTTCCGAGACTGTGATTGGCAATTACGGCTCTTATCTCGGTAGGTTTCCTCCTGGATTCCCCTGTAATCAATCCTCCGGCCTCCGTGAAACAGTATGTACAACAGGTGTGAAATGAAGGTATAAACCGTGCGCAGAAGGAGACAGGGATGGAGAGAAAGCGACAGAAGGATGAGATTGCTGAAGTGGACGAGAAGAAGGTTTACTTTCAGACTGGATGGCAGATGATATTTCTGAAAATGCGTGGGGGGGGGATAAAACACTGTAGAACGCAGTAAATACTATTAGCTTGTGAAAGAATTGTGTTTATTTTTGTTCTCAATGTTTTAAGGGTGGATTATTTTTACAGGGGGTCTCCCTAGGTGTCAGGATTATAGACCAGTTGGGCTCGAGGTGGATGGACTGTCTGTCAGGGCTCAGGTCATAAATACCAATCACCCAGCTAAGTGGCAGTGACTTATTGGAAAGACTTTGTGACTAAGAATGTCTGTTCACCGGCCAGTCAGTAAAAAGTGGTTGTTTACACTAGAGTGACAGGTATTTGTTGTCACGTGTCGGAACACTGGCTGCATACGGCGCCAGTTTGTTATGGGCTGCACTGGACTGAAAGCATTCGCACACAAACTGGGCCGGAAGCTGAAGTGGAACAGCAGGACCTGAACTGAGAAATGAAGCTTCGAAACTTCTTTCCTGCAATACAGGAGAAAGATTATTTATTCACAGCCAGACCCCAATCACAGAAAGAAAGGACGCAACCAGAGATTATTTTACGGAGGCTGTGGGACACAGATGAGGTGTTGGATAATGGATAGTGAAGGGGACCTGTGATCACGGTGCTCCTACTTTAAACAGCAGAGGCGCAGAATTCAATTACGGGGAACGTCAGCCTCAAATTCCTGCAATTCCGAATGGCGTAAGAGAGGATAAGGGACTCTGCTGCGATGGTGGAGAAAGCTGCAGCAACCGGATGATGTGTGGAAGACAGAGGCGATTCTCAGTCTGATTGTTTTTGCCGCAGACGGTTGCCCCGCAGCGCGGCGCATTGCCCACAGCTTCACGAGGTGGCAAACTGCTGTTTACATTGGAAGAGGCCACGCAAAGCGTAGGAGATGTCCGTTGGCATGGGTACCCGCGGGAGTTTCCAAGATGCCGCTTGTGGTATGTTTTTGTCTCCCCGTTCGATAAACACGCTTGCATGTCGCTGCCTGATACACTGGACGCCGTCGTGGCGTCTCGGTCCACGAGCTCGGCACTGGGAGAGGTTACATCTCATGCCCCGCCAGCAGGGTAGCTCTCCATTGTACCAGAAGCAAGATGAAAGCCATGCCGCCTGATGAAAGGAGCAGGCCGGGGCCCTTTGTGTCAAAGCCAAGGTGCCACAGCTGCTCGCTGCCCTCCCACCGAACCACCGGGGGAGCCAGCATGTCAAAACAAACGGGACCTTTACTCTGTCGGGGGGAAATTAACATCCAGAGGTTTAAGCGATGGGCGGTCCGCTTGCCAACAAGAGCGACAAACCCTACAGACAGAGGTGACCAGGGCTGAAGTGCTTTTAAATGCGGGTCACTCTATGGTGGGAGTTCTTTCCGCTTTTTCTATTTTTCCCACAATACTCTGCCAACCAGCCGACCATCCCAGAGGCTGGGAACGTGCAGCTAATGGCCAGAAACACTCTAAAATAGATAAAAGCACCAAGACATCATTACAAGCAGCACTTTAGTACAAAGAATCGTCTTATGTGAGTCAGTTTGACAAAAAAAAAATAGGGCTTAATTGCGGAAGGCTGGACCTGTCTCACTTCCCTTCGTCAGACACTGTTTGGTCGCTTTCTGCAGTGTCACGTGGGCGGCTGTTTGTGTGACAGGGGGGTGGGCATTTGTGGGCTGCGTGGCAGAGCGGACGCTCCCGTGATTGAGCGCGGACCCCCGAGAGAGCGGACGTGCGGCCCTTTTATCTCCAGCGGCGACTAAGAGACATAATAGCGGTTGTCTGCATCTCGCTGAAAAAAACCACAGTCTTTGTCCGAATCCATTAACGAAATTGCTGTGTCTGATGAAAGCATCTTTCCCGGCTAATGCTCGGCTGCGTCTGGGTGCCGGAGCACGAACCCCGAGATGCTAATGTGACCCCTGAGCCACACGTGCATGTGTTTATAAATCGACAGGAGCATGCTGGCATTTCCGAGCAATGCTTTCACACGGTCTGACAGCTTAAACCTTCTGCAGTCCACCGTTGTTTTGCTGATTCTTCTTTTAGGCCTGAGGCTCTTGAAAGGAACTGAAATGGTAGGATATCATTTGGGAGACTGAGCATGTAGTTTGTTCCCGCCAACAGAGAGATTGTGACTCTTCCAAGACCTGGGAAAGGAAGCTTTGAAAAGTTCCACACCAAAACACAGTCTGTGGAATTGTGGCTCATTTAAAGGACTAAGACTGGGGAATTGCACACTGGGTGAGAGCCGGGGATTGTGGGATTGATGGATCAGGGGCTGCCTGGTGGACATAGTGGCAGTGCGGTGCCACTCTTCATTATCCTGCCCCAGAAAGCCCTCCTTTTCGAGGTCTGTGGCGCTCTTGCCGAAAAATCTTGATGGGTCTTTAATGGCTTGAGCAGGGGGCAAAACAGACGGGTATATCCAGCATAAGTCCATCAGAGCAAGCTTCCCAAACCCAGCTGAAAAATGCTATATTTTTAGCAACCATTTGGGCAAGTCAGAGCCAAGGTAATGGGGGTCAGTCGCTTAGAAAGGCGCCTGTTTAGACTACAGAGGTTAGGGAGATGTGAAATTCCTGACAAGGACAATGAAACAAATCCCAGATACGGAAGAGGGGACTCTGTCAGGAAGCATGAAAAGTGAAATAAGGGAGGCAGAAGTGCAGGTTTGTTATAGCTTTTGTCCATTTGGTTTGGGGACATTCCTCTCAAAACCAAATGTAATCATCCATCTTCAATGATCCCTTATTCAACATGGGGTCAAGTTAACTGCTTTGTTAATCTTGAATATTCCCTTGCAGATGCAGGCCACTTATATCTATATTTATTATGGGTAGTTTTCCCAGTTTGCTTCGTTGCTCTTGCCAAACATCTGGGTTATCGGTGTTTTTGCTAGACGATGCAGTGACTGCCATGAAGTTCCAACATCCTCGCTTCGCGGCACCTGCAAGTCTGCAGGTTCTTTCACACTGTGGTCCCCGGAGACAGCGGAAAGGAGAAGAGCTTGCAGAATCACGCTGTGATCACAGCCCGACGGCTAGCCTTACAAGTTTTTAGAAATCAAATGAAAGGCAGCTTTGGTGTTAGAGGTTAAAGAAGGTTTTGAGATCTATAACGAGATGGAGTGAATAACGGAGGAATGACCATTCAGCTATTAGAAGAACATCTTAAGTCAGTGTTTCCCAACCCGGTCCTTGGCGACTGACAGACAGTCCACCTTTTTGCAGGGAGCTGCATGGGAGGGAGCAAAAACATGGAGTGTCTACCAGGCACCGAGGACCGGATTGGGAAACACTCCCTTAAGTGGTTGTTGGTTTGGATGGAACTGAAATATCATCGATTAGGAATGAACTGAGCTGTGAAGAGGGATGCTCCGGATCTCAGCTACCAGAAACTACCAAAGACTTTTCAGTCACGGAGACACAGAGATGATTTTAAGCAGGTTCATGCGGCGATGACTGCGCCTGTGGAAGTGCCCTGCCTAGCCAGAGAGAGTACAACAGCTCTGCACCGCACTCGCTGGACAATCAGACCACAGTCGGAGGCGGCAAGATTTTCCAATCAGGGAGAGTCTCAACCTCATCAGCCGGAGTGCTAATCCCACACACGGTCCTCATCAGCTCTCATCGCTGCAGCCCCAGGCAATTTACCGCCATTTTATTCCATCACAGAAGATTGTAGCATAACTACTCCCACGCACAAAGCCTGAGCCCTCGAGGTCCACTAGGTGACTGATTGCTCTGAGTGAGAGAACAGACAAATATCCCCCCACGGTCCACCTTTTCACACAGTGGACGGCATGTGGCCTGGGCACACCCCAGTCTCCCCTCCGAGGTCTCGCTACAGCCGACAGAACCCACTGATGTGAAACGAAGTGAGCTTATTAACTCTCACAGGAAGTGATGTGTCAGGGTTGGTCCTTTTTACTGGTTCTGTGCCTGCTGTTTTTTCTAATCATTAAGGTTCATGCTACTGTGAGGTGTGTATTTTTGGGTCTACTTGCTACTGCTTTCGAGCAGCTGTTTTGTGCAAGTTCCGGCTCTTATTCCGGCACGGTTGTTAGGGGAATACAGTTTTTATTTTTATCTGATCCTCGTGAGCGTCCACTCAGCAGTTGCTTTTTGGTGTCCGATTAAAAAGTGGTAACCGGCCGATATTTGAGTCCATTGTTCCTTACTGGATATGTGCCTTCAGTCAGCTAAACTCCCCACACTTTAAACTAGCTTTATTCCAGACAGTATTTTTGGTAACACGTCGCTTGAAGGGGCACAAGTAAGAACCTCAATTACTGCTCAAGTAAAAATCATGAATAAATACAGTAACTGTAGGAAATACGCAATCCATGATGACTGAGTTTCCGGTTAATTAATACATTAAGTAAAAATATATTACTACATTATTTGTGCCCCCTCAAGTTTAAGGTAACTGTATGTTCAAATGCAAAAAGTTCAGATAGAGTTACTTGATGATGAATGATATGTGGGGTTCAAATATCAGTAAACAGGTCTCACACCTCCAAGGTTGTCAGGTCAGGTCCTAATTTGTGCCTCTTGTGTATGTATGTTTCCCATCTGCTTCTGTAGTTTTCTCCTGTAGGGCAAAAGCATATGGTTAGGTGAGCTGGTCTTTAAATCACCCTCACTGTTCTTTAAGGAACTAGTATCCCATCCAAGGTGTCCCCTGCCCCGTGCCCTGAACTTCCTGGGATAGGTTCTAAGCTCACCACGGCCATGATGGGTGATTATGCAAGGCAGATGGATCTCTGACGGATCTGTCCACAGAGCCAGTCCACAGAAACTCTCCTGAGCGTTTCGCCCCTTCGCTTGGTATATATAGTGTGACAAGCCAAAAAGTTCATCAGCAACTTACAACAGGGATGGCAAAATCAGCAGCACTCTCTGTTTAAAGTAACCCTCGGGAGAGTCGTCAGCCGTGAGCATGTTGCATGTATTATGGGGTCCCAGCAGTTTCTGTGTGCTTGTTTAATTCTCTCATCCTAACACATATTCCTGTCATTCCCACACAGTTTCACTTTACCCCCTTTCAAATCTTAGTAATTCCTCAGGCTGTGGCCCTCCTGAGAGACATAAGTGACCAAGGTGTCCTGGGGATTTGAACCTACAACCTTCTGGCACCATGCACATAAAACAACATGTACCACAGCTGAGCAAGGTTTGATGGAGCCTGGGGCAGGGTGGGGGGAGAAGCGGGACAGTGTGGGGGGGAGGGGGGCACGACAAGAGCTAAACTAATCTTCCGCTAGAGTTAGGGCTCCAACTGCAGTTCACTGTCACAAGAAAACAATTAAAATAACTCCTGCAAGAGGTTGTCAGCTTTATTTCTACCCTAATTCCAAAATGGTCACGCTGCTTGAATTAAGCAATTTAATTATGCTTCTTTCATTGCATTTAGTTGTCGGGATATGTGTGAAAATCAGTCTGCTTGTTATGACTAAGCGTGCCAGCCAGCTAAAGGTGATTCGTCAATCTGGCTCTGAGAACTGTGCACAGCATATGGATACAGGAGGCTGAATATATCTTTGTATCAATTTGTCAAAACAATAATGACCTTAATGTACGTTCAGGTGGACTGAAGATTTCATAATTTAAAATTATCATTATGAAAATATATTGTTATTTTAACAATCTGTATTCTGCTGCACTATAATGAAAATTAAAATGATTTTGTATCCTTTGAGATGAGAAAGGACACACACTGTACCCCTTCAAATGAATGCTAGTAATTACATTGATTGGCTACAATTAAGTTTCAGTTTTTCGACTCAATTAGACAATGACGCACACAGCGAAACCGCAATCGCCCTGGGGGAGACTGACATTTAGGATGAAAAAGGCACAATCTAGACCCAGAATTGTCTATAGATCTGTAACATTAACCCTCACTGCCCTAAAATTTTCCCTGCCCTTTGTGTCTGGCCTTAAAATGAGGTTTTTTTTAATGTCATGCCTAATATGCATTAATAATAGCAAATGTACCAAAGCTATCAATTTCATAACAGACTGAATTGTACAATACACATTTCCTGAATGTACACTGTGAAAAGTACTATTTCAAAAACTCTGTCCTTAGCAATGTAATGCTGGTCCTGTCCTGACTGTTGCACTATGGGTCCAGGAGGAACGTTATTTCATTTCTCTGTGTATCGTACACGGCTGAGATGGCAGTAAAGCAGCTCGCGGTAGATCAGCCTTCATTCAGGTCCTTATAGGTCCCGTAGGCATCCAATAGACACTGCTGACTGCTTGCATTCTCCGTGCTTATAAATGACAAGAATGAGGGCGGCATGGTGGTGCAGTGGTTAGCACTGTTGCCTCACACCTCTGGGACCGAGTCTCCGCCTGGGTCACATGTGTGCGGAGTTTGCATGTTCTCCCCATGTCATCGTGGGGTTTCCTCCGGGTACTCCGGTCCCCCCCCCCCCCCCCCCACAGTCTGAAAACATACTGAGATTAATTGCCGATACCCAATCACTCGTAGGTGTGCATGCGTGTGTGTTAATGACGTGTGAGTGCCCCCCGCAAAGGGTTGGCACCTCGTCCTGAGTTGTTCCCAGCCTTGCGCCTGTCCTGCAGGATGGCCAGCCCCCCCCCCCCCCCCCCAATCCGAGCTGGTGAAAGACACACCATTCAAACAGGCCCAGAATTATGCCATTTTCCAGTTTATAAATATATAATGAGTTGCAACTTCATTCTTATAAATAATTTACTTGTACAAATGAATGCATTCGGTCTTTGTGGACATTTGCGGTCGTGTTTGTGGCTTTTATTGTTTCTCTGCCTAATTAATTTTAATTGAGTCATCTGGAGACTGAGAGACATTTTAAAACATGGGGCTATAAAGGCTTAACCCAGCCCTTCTTAATGCTTGTAGATTTTTAATATTTAAATCCTCAGATATTTAAATCCCCTGTATATCACATTTGTTTCCCGGCCTGTGTGAATTTAGTAATGTATTAATGTCCCAGTCCAGTGAAGATGAGGGCAGGGTATTCTCACACCCACAGGGCTGTGGGTTTAAATCCCACCCCTACTTTGTATGTATGTTCTGTCTGTTTCAAAGATTTCCAGTTAGGCAAATTGGTGTCTCTAAATTGCGCATTGTGTGCATGTGTCCCGTGATGGCCTGGCCTCCCATCAAGTGGTGCCTGGGATTCCGGCATATGTTGCAGGCTGACTGTGACCCAGCAGGGCAGTGTTTCCCAATCCGGTCCTTGGGGACCCACAGTCGGTCCATGTTTTTGCTCCCTCCGAGCTCCCTGCCATATTTTTGCTCCAAAACATGGACCGTCTGCAGGTCCCCGAGGACCGGATTGAGAATCACTGCTGCTCAAACACATGAATAAAGGCAAAAAGTCTCTCAGCGGCCCTTTCTTTAATGCTGAATGTTTTTTCCAGGGGTGGCAGGTCCAAACAACCTTTAGAGTAAGGCAGTAAATTACCCTTAATCTTACCTCTGAAGACATCTGCAAATGTATCATCTTAAATCACAACTGGATAAATGATGAGTGTTATTGTCATTGCAATGGTTAAAGCACAGAAATTGGCAATGACAGAATGGCGAATTTTAGCCAAAAACGGATTATTTCTAACCACACTGACATTCAGCACGACCATCGCTAATATGTTGACATTTAGTATGATTTAAATTTGCGATACCTTCTTCAAATACAGCTTAGAAGGTAAAAAGTGAAAAAGAAAAAAATAAAATAAAAAAGCCGAATTATCTTTAAATGGATTTGGAGTTATCTGCGGCCCAGCGTGTAATTGGTTTTGTGTTATTCTTATCACACTGTCAGATAGGCACTAATTGAAAAACCATCTTATTAGCTCAGACAGTCAGGAGAGAATATCAGGACTGAGGTTTCGAAGGTCTGGCTTCTGATCTTCCTTACAAAGATACAGACGACTGTTGGACTTCTCCACCACGTACAGAATCGACTTCTGATATTGCTTGTGTGCAAATTTCTGACTTTATTTATCATTTTTGTCGTTTCTTTCACACCTCTAGGGATTTTTTTCCTGGAGCTACATTCTACGTTAATGCAGTTACAATGTTGACATTACCCCAACTAGACAAGCTTGACAACTGATTTTTTTTATTTATCATTTTATTTTTTTACCTTGGAGAGTGTATGTAAATGAGAATTTTCACACCTGGAAAATATGTAGCTGAAATTAGCACCGTTTTACACTATATGAGTAGTAATCAAACACAACAGTCTGAAGCGCTAATGTATTTCCTGATCATATTAACATTCTCACATACATATTCTAAAGACACAAAATAACCATGATGGATCTCTTGCTCCAATACTGCTTAAGAATCTTTAACAGCACATTTGTTTGACTTGTATTATTTCCCTGACTTGCATGTGACTTTGGACAAAGTGTCTTGCTGAATGTGTAAATATAACATAAATGTATCAGGCTCGGTGCCCGTCTGGCCCTGTCCCGTGTGCCGTCTCCCCACTGGCGAGCAGTTCTCGCTGGCCATCCCATTTGGTGTTCCCCTAGCGTGTTTTCCAACTCCCTACGTTGCTCAGAGGCAGATGTCCCTTCTGTTATGAGCTGAAGGCTGGCCTGAAGCCAGTCTCACCTTTAGTCTACTTTGGTTTCAATTTCTCCCTTAGTTTCTGATATGGATAATTTATGTTTTTGCTTTTGTGTCATTGTTTATGGTTACCCTGCCCATGCTTTGTTTAATTATGTTCTATTTTACATGTGTTCCTGGTCTCTCCGGGTGTTGATAGCCCTCAGTGTTTGTTAATGTTTCCTAGTCTCTAGTTCCTGTTAATTGTAATGTGCCTCACCTGTTCCTTGTTGCCCTGAGTCCTTAGTGACTGGATGATTTGGTTATGGTTCTCACCTGTCCTGCGTCATGTCTTGTTAGTAGTGTATTTAAGTGACTGCTCTTGCTTGTTTTTCAGTGGCTCATTGTGGCTGTTTGTGCTTTGTTAGCTGTGTCGAGTTATGTTGGTTCCTGTGTCGAGTTATGTTGGTTCCTGTGTCGAGTTATGTTGGTTCCTGTGTCGAGTTATGTTGGTTCCTGTGTCGAGTTATGTTGGTTCCTGTGTCGAGTTATGTTGGTTCCTGTGTCGTTAGTTTTTTTTTTTTTACTCCTTGCTCGGTGTTAACTAAAATTAACCACAAGGGAAATTATTTTGCCAGTTTTGCTTTGACCCCTCATGTTCCCTTTGATTTCTGGTTCTCCCGTTCTGTTCTGTTTTGTTAAATAAACCCCTTTGTTGAGAGCTACTAAGTGGATCGTCTCTCCTTTGTCATGTCCTGCCCTAACAAAATATATAATGAAAAATAAAAGTATTCAGAAAAGGGAATTTCATTCACGAAGACAACTGCTCAGCACACTGATGATTCTGTCCTTGCTGCGTGTTCAGGCTTCTCTGAAGAACACATGACTGCGCTGAATCGAAAGCCCTCTGAAGAACAAAACCAGTGTCAACACCACTGACACACAGTGGATTCTGTGTTTCTGCTCACGCACATATATACGCACAATGTGACGTTCGCGTGAAAGTCTCCCGGTTGATTTTTGAGGAGGCAGTTAGTGATAAAGGAGACGAGCGTGTCCAGGAGAGCCATCAATGGAGTTTTATACACAGACTGCTCAGTGGAGCCTGACACCTTTATTGACTCGGTTGCAGAGACGAATGAAGCACTTTGAGGAAGCGCCGAGTGTCTGAGCTTTCCAAGCCACTGACAGGAAGCATGAGGCAAGTACCACACTGTCATACTATTACTGTACCACAATGTATCACAATACAGCACACTATGACGGTACAGTACGCAGTGCACGATAACTATACAACACCCAATACAATCACTGTATTCCACAGTATCATTGTACCACATATTCTAGTTCCCACACAGCTTCCCTCCACAGTGCACTCTGAGTGTAGAACACACTGTGATTGCAAAACACATCCTGACTGCAGAGCACGCTTGAACTTTAGAACATGCTGTGACTGTAGAACATTCTGTGGCTGTAAAACAAACTTGGGCTGTGGAACACACTCTGCCTCTAGAACATGTTCGAACTGTGGCACACACTCTGAATGCAGAAGACGCTCTGAGTGGAGAACACGGCATCCCACATAGCATCCCTCCACAGTACACACTGAGTGTAGAACACACTGTGACTGCACAACACACACAAACTGTAAAACATGCTGTGGCTGTAGGACAAGCTCAGCGTGTAGAACATGCTACGACTGTAGAGCAAGCTGTGGCAATACATGTGGAACACGTTCTGATTGTAGAACAAACTCTCCCTGTAGGACACTCTGACTCCAGAACATGCTCTAACTTTGGAGCACTGTCTGACTGTAGACCATGCTGTGGCTGAAATTCACAATATGCCTGCAGAAAATGTTGAGTGGTGAATCCTCTCTGACTGCAGAGCACGTTTTCAGTGTAGAACACAATGTGGCTGTAGAACATTCTGTGGCTATAAAACATGTTCTGCCTGTAGAACAGACTGTTGTTGTAGAACACACTCTGTAGAATTGCTGTCATTGTGCAGAGCGTTGTAACAATGACATGTGAAAAGATGATGTTAGAAGGAAATGCAGGTCTTCACCTGTTCAAACTCTGTCAGATGGGCAGCATTGAAATACGCTCATCTCGCAGGAGAGCATTTTCTCTGCTATTACACTGGGTAGTAATATGAAGCAGATTGACATGACCACCCCTCACCATCTCACTCTATTACCTTCCAGCTCCCAGTGTCCTCAGTCATTTGGTTTCTTTTATAAACTGATGTCTGAAGAAAATATGAGAAAGTTTCTCAAAAACGTGTTATAATAAAACCAGTGGTTTTGGTAAACTTTTATTGTTTAATGGAAAATTTGGTTTGATGAAGACCTGGCAGATGTATGCTAGCACTGGGATGTGTGCTACCACATATACCAAAACGTGTATATTTATCCGAAAGGACCGTGAATTAATCAGTTAATCATTAGATTATTTATTGACTGAGGAATCGTCAAGTTTTTGATTTTTTGGGGTAACTTTGTGTGGGGTGGGTAGTAGTTTTACTTCGACTTGTTTTGTAAGAAGCAGCATTATATGGCGAATGAAGGTGTTCTCCGTTTGAAAAGACTGATATAGTCTAGATTTTGTTGTTTGTAAACCTCCGAATAAGTATGAAAAGTTATCCTCATGGTGCGTGTTTACGCCCACGCTTGTGCTGCTCATTTGCTCTTCCACTAAAATGATTTTATTTCAATATCAAAATTAATCAAATTACAGTTTTAATATATACAGTTCCAGTTCTTAACTTCAACAAAAGCGAGATAAATCAAATCTATGAGTTTGATCTTGTGGCGGAAATTGCAGAACATCGGGAAGAACGATTTAATGATAACATCATTAGAAAATTCCAGTGCATTTTTTATTAAATGCTTTTACCCCGCGGTTACATACGTCCGTATTATTTTTTATTATTACCTGCTTTAAAATCATTTAGGGCAATTTAGACCACCTTGTTGTTTTGTATACGCGACTCCTTCCCTGCACCTGTGCAGCCGATACAAAAAAAGAGATTTATTAGCGCGTTATTATAACCATGAGCGCGTTATTTTGTGCGAGCAGCGCCAGCTGTTATCGCCAGTGCACGGCTGTTCTGCCCGAGACCCGCTTGTAGAGAAGGTTAGTCTTAAAACAGTGCCCTGCAGAGAGGAAATGACAAGGGAGGCCCATAACACGGCAGGTAACAATGTTCTTTTTTTCTGCCGTGTCTTGAGCTGGCTCTAAATATATTTCTTCAAAGAAAATGTACTTAATGGGTTTCCAAATGAATTCGCAGTATATTTTTTTGTCTTATTTTATTTGTTTCTATCTATCGGGGTCTTAGCTTGGAATAATTCAGCACAGGTGGTACCGCATTAACGATATAATGATGAAGTACATGATGTTAAACGGTCTACTCACTACCTCCACTCATGACAGTAGTTTCTCCTTAAATGCAAACTGCCCCCCCATCCAGGGTGTGCTCCTAGCTCACGCCCTGTGATACCTGGGATGTGCTCCAAGCCCACTATGACTCTATCTATGATAAGACGCTTGCAGATGTTAATGTAAAGATGAGATCCAAACCTATGGCCTTCAAGCATGTGATTTTATTATGTATGTGATTCACATGTGACATCCAGACCAGGACTGAATGGATACTGCCTGAAGAAAGGCCTTTACGGTTTGGATTTGGCTATTGCCATCCAGCAGAGAGAGAGAGGGAGAGAGAGAGAGAGAGAGAGAGAGAGAGAGAGAGAGAGAGAGAGAGAGAGAGAGAGAGGAACGAGATGTCCTTTCGCTTAATGAATGTCTTTCTCAAGGCCAGTTCCATCTCCCGGTTTGACTCATTTGCAGTGGCTGTAGAGTCTCCAGTGACCACCAGTGGGACTGCAGTGTCTGTCAAGCCTCGAGTGCAGGGCATGATTTGTGTCTGAATTCCTCTTTTTGAATAACACACCCGTTCCCCCCCTCCACCATCACTTCTCTGAAGTGAACTGAAGCCACGGAGCAGGAGTGATTCACTGCGGTCAGAGCCGGTTATGCCTTAGGAGAGGAGTCCGTGGACCTGGTGCCTCTCACAGGCTCGCGTGTTTCTGGAAGCTTCCGGCTCCATTGACGTTTTGCTAATCTGATCGGACTCTCTAACATAACTGAGCATCTGTCCATTGATCTAGGTACGGTGCATATACACCCATGGGGGGGGGGGGGAGTGGGCTTATGCCCTGTCCAATATTTTACAGATTATTTGTTCACACTGTATTTATTCATTGTCCACCTACGTCTGTGTTATGCTCAGTGTTTCCAGAAGCAAGTGTGATGAATTTGGATCCTTTATGGTCCAACAGTAGCTCACCACTACGGATCTAACTAGGTTTCGCAAAGCAGCCCTACTTCTGGGATTCGTGTGGCACTGATTAAGTTACGGGCTTTACAACATCCCAGACACAAGGTCACACGCCTGACCTTCTCTCACCCTGGAGATGTGTGCAGGTTTTTGCTTGGACTGCCAAGCAACCGTAGAGGACATTTCCCTGACCAACCTGCAAACCGGCCAAGAAGCCCCAGGTGTGGGAAAGAGCGGCAGTTTCTGATGCCAGGGGTGAAGTTGGCAGGATCCCCAGCACAGGTCTCACCAGCCCCTCTTCCCGCATCCCGGTGGTCGTGTTCCGCAGGTGAACCTTACACATACATTCATGCTTACTGAATTTTTAGCTTCTCGCCATTGTGTGCGCAGTTCATCTACAGCATTAAGCCATTTGAGGTACGATATTAATGGTTCAACAGAATAATTTCACTCTTTTTGATGTGTCACTCATTTCTCTAGTGTTCCATTCCTACTGGTACTGTGAAGTAGAGTGTGTTGGTCACAAATGTTCCACCAGATACCATCCACTTTACAAGGCAGTTTTTCCAGGGCGGGAGACTGAAAGTCTTGAGTCTGTCCATGGAAGCGGAGGCCACAAGATAGGAACCTTTTATTCATATGAACCATACAGTATGTCCTGGGAAAGAATTTAAGATTTTTTTGCTATTAGCCAGCTACGCTAGTTCGCATAAAAATGTAGTGCAGCATAGCCGGTGGGCCAGTCTTTGGTTTTTTGTCCTCTCCCTTTAGCCAAATGGCTCTATTTCCAGCTGGTTCAAATCCCTTGAATGCCTGGAATGATTCTACGCTGTTGGGTTCTTGAGCAAAACCCTTAACCTACAACTGCTTCATCCTGGATATGACATTAATCGACATCCAGCCTTATATAAGGAGGTCCTCCAGCTTCCAGGGAAGTTTGGGGGTTGGAGGCAGAATTGACACTCCAGCCTCTGGGGGAAAAAACTCACGCTGGTCCGTTTGCGTTAGTGTGGTACTGAGGTATCTGCTGTGTGGCTGCCCTTGGGCTGTGATCCGTGAGATGTGGTGGGTGTGACGATGCGCTGTAATCAGTGCATGATCCTCACCTCATACCCCTGCTGCAAAGAAACAGCTTAAGCTTGTTGGCCATGATGGTTTAGTTTGTCGTACCAGCTTATGATGGTCGTTTTAACTAGATTAGCTGGTTATACCAACATGCTCAGTTTGAAAGGCTGGTCACACCAATACAACCAACTGGTGACCCACTCAGCTAAACCATCAAAGAGCAGCAAGACCCGGGCATCTCCCGGGCCATGAGCATCTCAGACCATCTTAGACCAGCTAACACCAGCTACCAGCATTAGCTGGAACCCGGAGTACCAGCGGAAGATCCACATGAGAATCATAAGAATATGGCAAGAGAAGAATGTATAACATGTCCAGCTGCCCGCCACCCACCACATTCCATCTCAGGAGAGTGTATCATGTGAGCGGAGCTCCTTCTCCGGCCCCTCTGGTTCCGCCTTCCCGACCCGGTTTGTCATTCACAGCCGAACACCGAGCTGCAGCCCCTACGTCTGCTAAGCTCTGAGAGACAACTGGAAAGTCATACCCCAGGCGGGCCAGCGTGTGCTTTGGTGTTGTACTCCTCTCATGTCTGATAAATTAGCCATCGGTTCCACAGTGTAAATAGTCGGCTTCAAAGAGCCTAACTCGCATTTTACATATATAAATAAACTCTTGCATGCATATTGATATGGTGCCGATTCTTTGAAGCCCCTCAGAGGTGCTGTCTGACTGCCGGATTCCTTGAAGGAGGTGCGGCTGCAGGGGCTCCATTCTGTTGTTTTATGAATCCCCCCCCCAATCCCACCTCGGCCAGCTGTGCCCAGAGGTTTTTATAGTGAGTGATTAGTGCCGTTGAGCAATTAGTGAGGGTCACATGGCCCTGAGAGTCACACCTGCTGAGAAGCAGGGGGGGGGGGGCAGAGCTCCACGCCGCGCAGAGCACACCCCCCCGGTGCCATTCTCACTCGTTAATAAAACCAGCACGTTCATTGAGACACGGACCTGTGTGCGAGGAAGATGAGGGGGGTGGGGGGCCGGGGTTTGAAGTCTGAGGTCCCCCCCCCCCCCACACATGACATTTGAGTTTTAGCTCTTGGGGGGATTTTGCTACGTGGACATGGAAGAGCGGAGAACTTCAAAGCTTTGCCTGCTCACACCTATCAATGGATTTCTGATTGTTCATTCCAAACTTTAATATGTTAGCGCTGTTTCATTACCCTTCAGGGTCATTTGGTTTTCCTGTGTCAAATATGTCTGTAGACAATACTTTAATTTCATTCTGAATTCTTGCCTGTTTCTCTATACCACACCGTACCTTATCTGTTTATTTGTACCAAATCTGTGTGTACCAAACCTTCTGCTATCTGTTTTTTTGTACCAAATCTGTGTGTACCAAATCATCTCCTGATTTTTTTTTACCAATCCTGTATGTACCAAACCTAATTTTATTTGTTTGTGTGTACCACACCCGCATGTACCAAACATGCTCCTATGTGCGTGTACCACACCTGTGTATACCAAACCTTCTATCTGTTTGTGTGTACCACAGCTGTGCGTATCAGACCTACTCCTATTTGTTTGTATGTACCAAACCTTATTTTGTTTTTTATGTTTACCAAACTTTCTCCTATCTGTTTATGTATACCACACCTTCTCCTGTTTTTGTGTACCACACCTGTGTGTATCAAACCTTCTCCTGTTTATTTACACCAAACTTTCTTCTGTTTATTTATACCAAACCTTCTCCTGTTTACCGTATGTATACCAAACCTTCTGTTTATTTATACCAAACCTTCTGTTTATTTATACCAAACCTTCTCCTGTTTATGTATACCAAACCTTCTCTTGTTTGTTTATGTATACAAAACCTTCTCCTGTTTGTTTGTGTGTTCCAAACCCTTTCCTTTTTATGTGTACCAAATGTTCTCCTATCTATTTTTATGTATTGACCCTGCTCCTGTTTATTTGTACCAAACTTTCTTCGTTTGTTTATGTGTACCAAACCTTTCTCCTATCTGCACCTGCCTGCTTCAGAGTGCTTTGGAGTGTTTGAGCATTATTAATACCTGCTTGTTTGTCAGTCTAAGCCGGGTAAGAACTTTGCATATTAATCAGCACTTTAAGGTCCCAAATGACCATCCTGCTTTTGCGTTCCTTTTGTCTCTGTCCACAGATGGTAGCCTTGATTGATGCCTGCTCTCTGTTGGCTTTGTGTGAAACAACACAGTAAGAGGAATAATTATCTGCAGGTGCAACCTACACCACTGTCAACACATATAAAGCATGCTAATGGCAACTCCCCCCATTGCTCTGGGAACGGCCTATGGACCCCCCCCCCCCCCAATCTTGGCTCCACCCTCTATGAACTCCACACAGGGCCTTTGAGCAGCAGCGTGGATCGCAGAAACGCTGGTCCTTCAGAACTGGCCCACGAGCACGGACACTAACTCCTTGGGGCGGTCCTGCAAACCTAACCGGACCAGAACTGCAACTGAATTTGCAGGGAAATGAAGATGACCTTCAGCCCCAGCGCCGAAATCAAAGTCTCTGTGTTTCCATGGTTACACCGTTAAACTTCCCAGCAGTCAAAAGCCTAATTTTCCATTTCTTATGGTAATTTGGTATCAAAAGGAGGTGGGGGGAGTGTTACAATAATATTCCTCGCACCGTGCCCAACACCCAGAAGAAGCTAGAATGAAACACAGCCCACGTCTGAATTAACGATTTTGTATTTTCAAACGTGACCTTGACAGTCAGACCAGCATGATGTTTTGTTTTCTCTTCTGTTGTGCACACGGACATGGAGGTTTTGTAAAAGAATTTTATTTCACAGTCACAGAGATTTTTGTCCTGGCCACTGCTGGGAGAGTCCAGACTGACTCTGACTCTGACGCTGTGGATTTGACTCCACGTTCGCCGCATATTTTTCTGCCGTTCTGCTTCCTCCTAGCTGTTCCAGGATCCCTTGTAGACATGCAAAGTGATTGGGCAGTACAGGCATGCTTTTGGGCCAATAAAGCCAACAGAGGACAGGTCCAAACAGACGGACATGCAGCCAAAGTGAAGAAAGCATAGAATGCTGAAAAAATGATGCGGGAAGAGTTCTGCAGAAATGTCTCAACTGGAGTCCCATATGCAGGTAAAACTGGAGATTGAAGGTTTAGGGATCTGGTTAGGTAGAGGCAGAGAGAGTCGGGTACCAGCTGAGGTAAGGACTGATGCCCCCTGCTGGTGAGCAGGAGTTTAACACTTCAAAGCAAGAGCTGAGACTAAATAATAAATAAGAGAAGGTGTGAGAGGACCCCTAAATCACTTCTGAGTTCATTACCTCACTCCCCCCCCCCCCGTGGCACTGCCTGATCACTTATCAGCTGGTACCCGCCTCTCTCTGCCCCTCCCTAAACCTTCAATCTCCAGTTTTACCTGCAGTGGGTCAATGTGACACAAAGTGCCAGTGAGGGTTTCCTCCAAAGGGCTCCGACAGCAGTGCTGAAAGTCCAGGTCCAGAGAGTAAAAGTCCAGACCAAGATTTTGTTTCAACCAATCAGTTGAGTATGAAGAGTCACAGTCACAGAGGACTGGAGCTGGTTGGTTGAAACAAAATCTTGGTCTGGATTTTTACTTTCTGGACCTGAACTGCCCACCTTTGGCTACGTTAGCATTCGGTTCAGCCCTGACAATTAACGCTTAGAAATCCTAAAACACGCCGTAGAGAGAGAAAAATAGAAAGCAGAATGGAGGGGGGTTTCTGGTTCCTGCCAGGAAGTGAGGTGTCATGTGATAATGGAAAGGAAGGGAAATATCTCGGCCTCGATAAAGAAAAAAAAAGTGAAGCCATGTTTAAATGAGTAGCTCTTTAGCGCTTAATGGTCTGGCGTCCGATAATCGGCTCCGAGGCCCTGTCTCGCTGCAGGAACAGTGTCAGAGGAGAACGCCCCACCAATTTTACACTCACTCATCTCCCCTTTCGGCTCCTAGACCTGAGCTTGTGCTGAAGCCAGATGGGAACGGTTCCCAACGTCAGGACGGACTCAGTGATCCCTTCAAAAAAAAACCTCGCATTTGGCTGTTTACCATCACATTCGTACAAATCCCCATGGAAAACGAACGTCTTACAGCGATGTGTTTAATGAGGAGAAAATTTGGGCTGTGTCACCCTCATTAACTGAGGATGAAAGACGGAACAATGCTGAACTGAACAGAATCCACCTTTTATCACAGTCAGCTAGAGGTAGCCCAAGATGTGCAGAAGTGCGTCTGTTCAGTTTGCATAAAATAAGCTTCCAGTCCAGCAGAGCATGAAAGAAAATGACAGAACCGCAGCTGAAGGCTGTTTCTCTCTGAGTCTCGTCGGGTTTCGGCGCGTCGGCCGAGTCCCCAGAGACCGTCCGCCCCAATTCGTCGAGGGCTCACCTCTCTGGACCCCTGCACCCCCACGCAAATCAAACGCCACTTCAGTCCGAGGAGTGATTCCTTTCCTTTCATCGGGCGATGACGCAGATGCACGTGATGTCCCTCGTCTCGTCGGTCGGGTCACAGCGTTTCAATAGCGATTAAAATTCATGCCGGACGCTCCTGCGTACGAAGCGCAGGGCTTCCTTTAAACTGTCTTCAAGGGAGCCGCCGGCATCAGAAGCCCCCCTGCCCCCCCCCTCCGGGCTCTGATGAAAGTCCCGTGGGCGGAGCCTCCGTGCCGGCAGGAGCAGAGACAGCTGTGGCGCTTGTTACTGTGACATCTAGCAGCAGAGGAAGTGGAGGCCTTCGACATAAACGTGGCTCCGTTAGCGCCGGGGACCAGCATCCTTCTTGCAGTAGTATTTTTGATACCCTGTAGTCTGATTGCCCGGATCAGGGAAGTAGGTTGGGACTTGTCCCTGGAAGGACTGTGCCGATGGTGGGGGAGACCATGGACACACAGGTACACATTATTGCCAGATTCATCCAGCTGCCTGCTTTTGGTCTGCAGGAGGAAACCAGAGAAAAATGCATGATATCCCCCTCGCACCGATCTTCAAGTTTAAATCGGGATTTTAATAGAAGATTGTTAATTAACCTATAGCCAGTGTGAATTTTTTACTTATTTTTGGGCATCCCTGTGCATTTGTGTAATTTCCTGGAGTAGATGAGCCCCCTTTGGCCTCCTTAGGCGAACAGGAAACGTTCATTTTCATTAAGTGCTTCCCAGAGGATTCTGCCGTGCTAACATAATTAAACACAGCTCCGGCAAGCCCACACTTGATTAAGGGAAAGTTCGGCCTGTCGCAGCTTTTAAAAAATTGATATCTGTAATAATTTGCTTCTTTAAATAGGACAAACTTCACAGTGCGGAGAGAAAAAAAAAAGTTGGAGGTCTTTAAGCACTTGCAGGTGTGTTGCATTCTGGGTAGGTTTGATTGGGTGTCTGGGGCATCGATCGTGGCTGTTATGCCGCCCGCCCTGACTGTCAAATCCCGCAAAGGTGCAATCCACTGGGCTTCAGGTTGTGTGTCTGTCTTGCATACAAATTCTCAGACATCTTCACTGCTCTGTGATTGATTTTTTTCCCCCTAACAGATTTTCCTCAATGTTTCCATCTCCTGGGTGGCCTTGGCATTTTGGGAAATACAAAGCAGACAGCAAGCTACCCTCAGCTACTCATGTTTGCAAAGATGCTATTTAAGGGCATGGCGGTTAACGGCGGTTCCTGTATATTACTGGGTGAATTTGGCGCCGCCCTAGTGTTGTGACTGGGTATAGGCTCAAGGTGGCTGTTACATTCTCGACTTTTCAGACACAGCGGCTGAGTGTACAGGGGAGTGTCACACGCACACCCCCAGCTGGGCGGTATGATTTACTTCCCACCTTGAGCGTGTGTTCGCGCTAGAACATGCAGACCGCCTTGCCTCTGTATAAACCCAGGTAAATTAGACCTTGTTGGATGGCCACTGTCATTGTTTCCATGGACCAACAGGATGCTCGCAGCGCCTAATGAGGCCATTATCAGGTGTGTCTGGAGGCGGTTCATGGGGGGTGTCAAATGGGGGGAGGGGGGCTTTACCAGCTGTAGGTCAGCTAAGTGGTGCCCCGCACTCTCAGGAGATTTTTTATTTGAACATTGTTGCCATGACAGGAGTAAATTATTCAGAGGTTTCTGAGTCGATCCATCCCAGTCCTCCGCCATAAGGGTCAGAGGGAGGCCTTGATTTGACAGCTCATTCCGACCTTTCCAGGGGCACGAAGCGAGGGACTGGACCCAGTGATGCGGCTCAGCGCTTCGGACACGCCAGCACTTGGTGACAAATACGTTGACGGGGGCGCCCCAGTAGACACCCCCCAGAAAGGATACGCTGGGCATGGATGGGCGGGTGGGACCGAAGGAACAGATCAGGAGACTCCTGACCGGGGGTCTGCGGTGACCCTCCGTTTGCGATGTCCTGTTGTCGATTCCGCAAGCCGTCTACAAGCTCAGTGCAGCACTCGGTGCAGACATGCGAATGGCGAGGAACTAGGGCAGCCCTTGTTATGAGGCGCGTGCGGGCAGAGGGCCGCAACCCCAGCATGTGCCCAACAGCATTCAGGATCGCCCCTCTGAGCTGCCTTCAGGCGGAATCAGCCGGCGTGGAACCTGGATAGCGGCCCCTCGGCTTTCGGAGCCTGTGGAGCGGCCTACTTGGGCTATCCAGCCACAGTGTGTCAGTGTGCCTATTGGCAGGACCGGACTTCTCCTAAGATGTTCGGAAATGAGATGCGAGGGATGCATCTCACATGCGAGACGTGTCCGTGCAGCTTTCCGCTGGACCCGTTACAACCTCGGCTGTTAATGTCTTTTTAATTTCATTTGTCAGGGAAGGAATTTTGTGCCTGGGGGGGGGGGGGTGGGGGGCGCCGTGACATCCGGGCAGCGTCTGTCCTCCAGTCCTCCAGTCCTCCATATGGAGCCACGTTCTGTGTGCGACAGCTTGAGCTCTCCAAAGGCCAGAGCCTCCGACATGCTTGGGCCCCTGCAGGCAATTGAGGCTTTGAGCAGGGCCGCCTAATCGAGCTGGGGGTCTGCTCTCCTCACCCTCCTCCTGTCTGCCAGCAGAGGCCCAGATGTCACAGCATCTTCCTCTCACTGTTTCTCTCCTCCCTCCCTTCCCATCAATGTCCATCTCCTACTCCCTCTCTACACAGTTTATTATGAATTTTTTTACAGGCGTTAGGCAACTGTGCCCTCCCCTCCTCTCTCTCCCCCCTCTCGTCTCCCTCTCCTTCTCCCTCTCCCCTCTATCTCTCCCTCCCTTTCTTTCTGTCCCTCTCCCCTTCTCTCTCTCCCTATTTCTCTGTCTCCCTCTCGCTCCCCCTCTCTCTTTTCCTCTTACGTCCTACGTTTCTTTCTCTCCCTCTGTCTCTCTCTCTCTTCTTCCTCTCTCCCTCTTATTCCTTCCATCTCTCCCCTCTCTCTCTCTCTCTCTTTCCCTCTCTCTCCCTCTGTATTGTGCCCTTAGCTTTCCTCCTGCAGCCCTCCCCACCTCTAAGTGCGATAAGCATTACAGCCAGGGTTGGCTGGGGCCCCCATGCTGCCTCGGTGAGTGTGTCTGACCGGAAAATTGGCTGTTAGCAGAGCTCTGTGGGCTCGGCTGGGATCTGACGGGGAGAGATCAATCGCGCGCGGAGATTCATGCAGATGCTCATGGCGATGCACACACACTCACACACACACACACACACACACACACACCGATACACGCCCTCTAAAGCATGAAACAGAGACACAAAAGCACACATGCATAAACACACACTGCCACTCAGTTTAGATGGTAGCATAACATTCATTTTTCTTTTCATTTTTCATATCACAATCGAGTCGAACGAAAGTCTCTTTTGGCTGCTGCAGTTTTCAGGTCACCGAACACAACATATGTGGTGGAGCTTGCTGACCTGCGGCGAATTTAGCCATGGCAGAATGCTGATTGGTTCCCGCGGCTGGGGCTCACAGGTCATTAATCTCGGCTAATCCGACCCCTTACCGGAAGGTTTTGGGTCCGTTTCCCTGCAGGTTACACCTGTTACTCTTCGGATCTTGAAACCCTGATAGACAGGGACAAACCCCAGAGACGTACGGCATCTATGCTGGAGGGGAACCGAGAACATCAGAAAGGATGAATCTGTCCTTTTCACTGAATGCAAAGGGACACGGTTGATGACCAACGTGGAATGTGGCTCTCCAGTCATCACATGGATCCCGGGTTAGAATTGGCAGACGGTGGATAAAACAACAATAATCATGGTGGGGCAGCTCTCAACATGGTGCACTTTGTGTCTGGCACCACCTACAGGGCTGCCTTTCCTTCCAGCTCCAGCGGAAGGTCGTTTAGAGGACAGGAGGACTATCTACAGGACATCCAGCAGCGGCAGCAATGGAGAAGCTGGGAATTTTGAAAGGAGCCGCCCGGGTTATTTGATAAAAAAATAGCTAAATGCTGGAACATATGCTACGTCCGTCTGTTTCTGATCAGGCATCAAAGGGCCTACTTCGTGTCACAAGTGCTTCGACTGCTACTTAAAGTACACAGAGAACTCAACGCTAGATTAGGCATATCTGATAAACAGGGCAGTACAGCTTCTCAGTGGATGGCACTGTCGTCTCACACCTCCAAGGTCAGGGGTTCGAATACTACCCCCTGCTGTGTGTTTGTGGAGAATGCAAGCTCTCTCTTTGTAAAGTGGCTTTTCAGAGTATGATACCAAAGAATAATGAGCTACTTCACCATTCCCCCGGTCTTCGCCCAGGGGATGGACGTCTCAGTCACCTGCGTTTCCACCACCCTAGCTTACAAAAATAATTCTTTTATAATTTTTTCATTTCAGTTTAGTTCCTCAGATGCCACCGATCAGCTGTTGATTTATATTTTCTTGGGCGAATTAAGTCTACGCACCTTCCTTTTGGGTGCGTTAGCAGGGCGACCCCTGGGAGTTGTTAACTGCCATGCCACCTGCTGGCCACATGAAGCATTTCATCAGAATGGCCCCAGAACAGTATAAATGGGTTCAGTTAGCAGCACTGATCTGGTGGCCTAAATTAGCCTGCTACCCAGGGAATATGTCCCATGATGCTTCATTCCCCTTTTTGCTGCTTGGGATGTGGTTCTGAGTCAGCAAACTGTCACTAAAAGCATCAGGTACAAGGCATTTGTCGGTCCCCTGGTTCATTTTGTCCTGCCGGCCATATTAACGTCCCAAATGCGCCGCATCTCAACAGCGCCGGCTGCAAGTTTTCCCGCCCGGGCGCCTTGGCTACTGTACTGCCAGATACGGCGGATGTTAATCTCAGTCATAAACGAATTTGGGCAAAATTGGCTTCCTTCCTTGGAGACGTCGAAATTTATCTGGAATTGCTAAAAGTCAGTAAATATGTAACGCTCTCTGGGAAGGTTCTCCCCCTAATTGCTTTTTCAGATGGAAAATGCGGCACCGATTGGATGTGGCGCTAATTGAGACAGAGCCCCGCACCCTTCCCATTGTGACTTGAGTCCAATTAAAATGAATTACACTGTGCATTACTGGGGAGAATGGGCAGAGGCAGGATTAGCCGGATCGCTGCCGGCCGTTAATGGCGTGGCGGGAGTCTTTGGGGCAGCATCTCGTCGAACTCGCTTATCCCCTGTCAGCACTGACACATCTCCGCCGGGGATAAGGTGGCGGTAATCGGGGAGCCAGAGTGATGGTGAGTGACAGTAAGTGGCACCTTTCCTGAGAGAGGCAGCAAGGACACCGGGGGTGCAAGTGAAACACAGTGGGGCGTAATCTGTGCCGTGCTGCGGGTGTGCGAGGCGGACTCATGAAACACAGTGGGGCGTAATCTGTGCCGTGCTGCGGGTGTGCGAGGGGGACTCATGAAACACAGTGGGGCGTAATCTGTGCCGTGCTGCGGGTGTGCGTGGGGGACTCATGAAACAGAGTGGGGCGTAATCTATGCTGTGCTGCGGGTGTGCGAGGGGGACTCACGAAACACAGTGGGGCGTAATCTGTGCCGTGCTGCGGGTATGCGAGGGGGACTCATGAAACAGAGTGGGGCGTAATCTGTGCTGTGCTGCAGGTGTGCGAGTCGGACTCATGAAACACAGTGGGGTGTAATCTGTGCCGTGCTGCGGGTATGCGAGGGGGACTCATGAAACACAGTGGGGCGTAATCTGTGCCGTGCTGCGGGTGTGCGAGGCGGACTCATGAAACACAGTGGGGCGTAATCTGTGCCGTGCTGCGGGTGTGCGAGGGGGACTCACGAAACACAGTGGGGCGTAATCTGTGCCGTGCTGCGGGTGTGCGAGGCGGACTCATGAAACACAGTGGGGCGTAATCTGTGCCGTGCTGCGGGTGTGCGAGGGGGACTCACGAAACACAGTGGGGCGTAATCTGTGCCGTGCTGCGGGTGTGCGAGGGGGACTCACGAAACACAGTGGGGCGTAATCTGTGCCGTGCTGCGGGGGGTGCGAGGCGGACTCATGAAACACAGTGGGGCTCAATTACATACAGGGCCAGTCCTGTTCAAGGAATCCGTCCTTCCACTTCACTTTTCACTTATTTGTTGGGAGTTTGGGGGGGGGGCTGCTCAGGATAGGTCATGTCACTGGAGCATGGAAAAATAAAATGAATCAATCATGAGGAGAAACATCTGATTTATAAGCAGGATTTACCCAAAAACTGGGAGATACCTGGCAAACGCAGCCTCTCCCCACCCCCCCAGCATAACCATCATTATTTTCTGGAAGTGCAGTGGTGCTGGCAATATTTTTTCATCGGCTAACAAACTGAAATAATCAATAATAATAATAATAAGTATTCATTCTAGGCAGAATCCCCAAAGAAACATCATTGACCACTAATGCTGTAAAATGCATAGTGTTTATCTGTTTTTTAAAAGTTTCTGCGTGAGGTACTCATGACACACACACACACACACACAACCACACACACACACAAGCACACACACACACACAAGCACACACACACGCACAACCACACACAACCACACACACACGCACAACCACACACACACACACACACACACACACACAAACATACACACACACACACACATGCACAACCACACACACACACACACACACACACACACAACCACACACACACACACACACACACGCCCTCCATCTCTGTGCCCTCATTCCTCCACATCCTCCCCCCCTTCCCAAAGCTTCTCTGCGATTCTCATTATCTCACCACTGGTGCTTACTGGAATCCCAGGCAAGCTCCTCATCCCCCCACCCCACATTAATTATGTGGGGGGCATCCTGACCCCCACCAAGGTTGCCGAGTTCAACTTTTGACACTGCATTTTTGAAGACCTGTGGGCATCGCAGGGAAGAGTTGTGGACGTGTCAAAAAAAAAAAAAAAACAATTTTCCGTATGCAGGTCCACTGTTTCCGGTGCCTCTCATGGAATACAAATCCCCAGCCCTGAACACTGTAGCCTGAGCGTGAAGTGAATGAGGATCAGCCGCCACGAAAACCTGGAGACTGAGTAATGCAGAGATCAGTGGGAAGCACCTCCGCTAACCAAATATGAATCCCAATTATCGATTCCGCAGAGAGTGAGACAAAAACAGCCTTTTCCTCGACCGAAAGAACATCAGTGGGATGATGCACCTGATGCTCCTGAAACTTTCAAAGGAGACAAACCTGAGGTTAAAGCTGCCGTACGGCATTACATCATTACGGGAGAAGTTCTTTCATTATTCATCTCAGGGCCTGGAGTTACCTAGGAGGGTGATCACACATCTGAAATAAGGGGCAGTATCTTTCAGAGAAAGGAACCTTACGCAACTGAATGAAAAATTACAATTGAAAGTTAAACTGCAATGGATGAAGAAAGTGGATATTGGGAGGGGTAAAAACGTGGAGCCCCATAGCGGGAGGGGAGCCGGACGACATCGGGGTTATTTACATTCTCGACGGGAGTTTTCCACCTGCGTACTTCTGCAGAGGCGGCTGTTTCTAAGCCAAATGGATCAGGAGCCAGGCTGCGGCATCACGCTGCCAGCATGGCACTAGCGTTACGTGTTCACGTCGTCTCCTGCAGGCGTGCCAGGTCCCCGTGCCACCCGCCAGCCTGACGGGAGGGGGGCGGCCATCGCCAAGCGTGACACGTTTTTGTGCTTCT